>NC_090210.1:2268999-2533999 GCF_033026475.1 Channa argus | reverse complement strand
ATTATTCAATAACAAGGTACACTCACCTTTCCTGCATAGGAGGCAACTGTATCCAACTGTTGAATCTGGGATCGTAGCGGCTGACAAAATTAGTGCTGTGTTTTCCTGCACAACAGACAAAAATCAAGTTCAATAAAAAGGACTATTCAAATCAGAGCAGTAGCTCCCTGACTGCCCCCCCCCCCCCCCCCCCCCCCCCCCCAGTGAAAGGGTTAAATCCAAGGAAAAAAGTTCATTGTAACACGTATATGTAAATGTATATGTACTCAGTGATGACAATAACGCTTCTAATCTAATACAGTTATTAGCTTAGAAGGCATTAAGTACTACGGTGCTCACAAAGTTTCTGTTACATACCAGTAAAATGCATAAGGCCGTGCAAGTGTTCATTTAAAAATAAGCATATTATCTGCAAACCACCACCCACACATGATCATCTTCAGTGTTAACATGCTGCTCTTCACCACTATTAGACCTAGCAACTGTTGACTAAAGGCCTTTTTTTTTCTAATCATAGAGTGATCTAGTTTTAGGGACAATCTGTTAAAAAAAAAACTTGCATAATGAGTAGTGACGCACGGTATATTTTGATTTGCGTTCAGCAATTCAACAATTTCACTACATGCTACTGTAAGGCTGTATTGCCATGACACTGGGAATAATACCAGAAAGATAGTATTTGATCATTTACAGTTAGTTTCCTTCTATGATGGTTCGTTACCACCAGTTCACAGAAAGCAGTCTTAACACACCATAAATATTTCAGTGTTAATAACAGTTATTTTTATGTGCCAATTATTGACAAGTGTTGACTGAAGTGTTGTTTGTCCACTTCGTGCTGATCTGGCTCTAGGATGAGTGTTTGAAGCTATCTGAGTGTTACAATAACTCTAATAGGGTTGAACTTATATAAACCCTGGTTTGGAGAACAAATCTGCTGAATTAATGCTGTTACTGTACCATTGGGATTCCACTGGTCCTCTCCACCAAGGAGCAGCAGGAAGTTCTCCACCTCCACCACACAGTGATGGGCACTGTTGTAAGGCATTACTAGAAGAGTAACAGAAACAAGGGGAAAAGGTCATTTCTAGGCACATTCTGTAGTCACCCATAAGCCAATTTGCAGCCCCAACAAATATAATTGAGAAGAAAAAATAATGTTTTCATATTTGGTCAAAGACAAACATGTACCATGAACAGCCCTATCTTTAACCTTGGTTTCTTAATTTCCATCTAGTAAATTTAATAGTTAACAGATGCTTTAAATACTTTCTAAAACAAGTAGGCTGTGTTAAAAAGTTATAATTTTAGGGATTTAGTCAATTTGTTTTTCATAAACCACAAAAACCTATAGACAAAATTGCTAAACAAATATTTGCTATCCTCCTTATACCATGCCTATTCATTTGGGTCCTCTGTAGTGGACGTTGTGGATCGATATCTTTTGACTCATGTGAGGTACCCTACTAAGTCCCGATGTGCTCAATAGAGGACATCCTGGCCTTTCCAGTGATATCTTACGTGTTTGGGTGGGATGAGGGGAACTTTGTTTTCATGCTAAGACAAAAACGGAGACTGCAGCAAAACAGAACGTAACACAGATTATCTTAGAAAAATCTCTTGGATACACATTATCCATGAGTCCATTAGAGGGTGGCAGGGGGTGGGGGGGAGTCAGACAATACTGAAACTGTCTGGATTTCACCGCTAACATCAAGTCATACTTTAATGTGTTGTTTTGTGTGGATTTAAAGCCAATTAAGTATTAACGTGAGGCTTTGTAACCCTTAGCAAAATTAAATCTACCCTCAGATGTTACACTAACACAAGGTGTCTCGTAATCAGTTTTAATTTGTATGAAATGTTCCAAATAATACCACAAAAAGACTTAAAAAAGATTGATTAACTAAAAAAAAAAAAAAAAACGAGCCTATGGATGAACCCAATCACAGCTGCCTATCGTAGCTCTGCGGTTCTAGACAGTAAATGTTGCTGAAAGAAGGTTCATATTTAAAGACCGTGTACAAAATGTGTGAAGTGTTTCTATTTTATTCACGCTGAAAGTGCTATTGTTTGACAGGGGGTGTGCATAGTGGATATTAATGTCAAGACTTATTTACAGTAATTTTCCGTGTACTCTTACCAACAGGCCAAAGTGCTTATTGTAATGAGACAGCAAAGCATCTATTTCACAGTCCTCTGTGTGAGTCAGTGTTACATGATTTATTTGCCTTTTCCATTGTTTTTGTTTTATAACCTCCTAATCATCCATCTACAGTGATTTCTTGCGGGGAATCAGGCCTGTGGATTCTTAAGCTGAAACAAATGAAAGTGTAAGACATAGTAAACAACTTACTATTTGCTACAATAATAAATATCATTATCTATTGGCACTTTTTTTTTTTTTTTACAAACTATTTTGTTAATCAATTAACTGCGATGGAACATTCTAATAACTTTCTGACATTTTATATGCCAAACAATTGTCTGATTCATTGAGAAAATAATTTAAAAGTAATTGATAATGAAAATAATTGTTGGACGCAGCTCTTGCTATCGGTAAGTTTTATTTTCGAAACATGGCTCACTTGCCAGAAAGCAGTGCAGATTGTATTTTCTGTTTTTCTAGTATCCGTAATGCTATAGCAACAACTACTCATGTGGTGACAACTGAAGTGCATCTAGGACACAAACGTAATAGATTAGGAACATCCTCTAAACACAATCTTTAATGTATCACACTCCTCATTATGTGTCAGCACAGGTTAGCATAAATGGCTACAGGCCCACAGCTACTGAACAGCTGGACCTCTGGTGGAGGGTTTTCCCTTGTGGATGTTTTTGTGCTTCTTTTCTCTCTCTCTCTCTTTTTTTTTTTTCTGAAGTGACCCCATTGAGATGTAGAGAAATGGTCTTATGTGACAGTCATAATGAACATGATCATGTTCACTCAATAAATCTCAGGCCTGGTGCCTTTTGAGCACAAATCAGTGAAATGTTAAAGCCCACCTGTCTGTCTCCATCAGTCATTTCCACTGTCACCTCCCCACCGCCTGATGGATCACAGTTGCTGCAAAATTAGACAGCCCTGAATCTCATTTCTTTCCAAATGGCCTCTCCCTGCAATCTCACTCTGGCTGGCTGACATGTGCCGGTCCTCTCTATAAGAGAGTAGGCTCAGATAGGAACTAATACTACATACTCTAAACACAGCTTTATCTCAAACGAGGAGATTAGGCCGCCTGCCTCCAGTGCACCTTAAAGACGAGTGCCATATGACTGCCATATTCGCTTACATGCTATTTGCATTACGATTCAGTCAGCAGTATATAAGTCACGGATGGGTGCCCTTTTATTTGATGCCTACCAACTTGTACTGAAGATCATCTCATATCTCATGTGAAAAGAAGATTATTGCTTACAGTATGTCTCAGGCTACAGTATGAGGAGTGTGGGACTGTGGGACACCCTGGCACACTTTCTCTAACTCTACAGGTGGCTCGGATACAGGCAAAATATACATTAAATTATTAGACTGCAGCCACTGTAGAAGTTTTAACATGTTAATTTATTTCCTTATTGCTACTCGTCATCTGCTTAAAAGTTTGGAAATCAATCCACCTATTTGTTCCGTCTTTCCACTAAATCTTACACCAACCCCAAGTGGGAAACAGCCTTGGCGTGGCAGAAAAGGCATGTCCTCAACGAGATGGACGGCATCACTCCAGACTACAGTGAGCTCTAGGGCTCACTAGAGGGAGTCAGAAACCTCTGCATAGAGCCACAGTCGGGGTCGGTTGAATGACTCCACAGCTAATGCACCACTGCTGCTCGATGCTCTGACGTGTCTTTAACACCATTACAATTGCATCCCACTGAGCTGAATTTCTTTGTTCCAGGTCATACTGCATAGATGAGGTCCATTTTCAAATGGGAGAGTTCAGTATCTCGCTGGTTTCGAGAGCAAGCGAATAGTCCTGCACTGTGGCCAAGTCTCTGCCTGCCTTTCTCATGTGTTCATCCACGCTGCAGTGGGTACACTAGATGGCAAACTTTACACTAGAATCACACAGCGGCAGATATATCTGACATGAGGGGGATCAGATTCTCCCCAAATTGTGCTGATGAATGTCTTAATCAAAGGCTGTCCCTCTCAGGTTTCGCCTCATTGAAAAGTTATGATTGAATGTTAATAATCTTCTATTCCACAACCATTGTGTGGAGGCTACATCAGATGGTCACTGATGTGTTAAGGGGATGATTTTGCAGTTTTGTCCTTCCACTTGGCCACGGACCATTTGAATGTTAACTTTTTCGTTTTGAGTGATGGAAATCCCTATTGACCTTTTGCTTGTTGCAGTTTATACCCAGGAGTGTGAGTCTAATGAGAAAATGGCAATAGAAACACCAGCGAGCTTCAAGCCTTTGTGAATGCGTGCTTCCTTCACTAAAACGCCCTCTAATACATTTTGACAAACATGAACTGGAATAACAGACAACCGCTAAGTAACAATGTCCAAAGCAATTGGTGATCTTAAGTTGCCACCAAATTACAGCAACTTTATTAAGAACGTGTGCCATGTGCCGTACAGTGAGACTACAGCTGACTGGAAACAGACCTAAGGTAAAACTAATATGTATCAATGAAGAGATGCTGCTGAGATATGACCACGACCACAACAAAGGGACAAAAACTCAATACATCTGGCAGTGATGATGCAAAGGACAAATACGGGTTCCCATTAGCTCTCGGCTGACCTTTGCAATATGGCAACAATAGAATAGTGGACCTTAAAGGTCAGGGAAGACAGGGAGAAAAAAAGACTATAGTATACTCTATAATGTATTAATAAATTCACAAAGGCTTCACATTATGTTTGCTATAGACCCTGCATTTCTTTCAATGCAAGTGTGTTTTCGGGTAATTGTGACAACTTGCTTTCAATGTGATATGATAACATACCCTGGTATGAAATCCTATGTTGTTTACTTATCACATCAAAGATCAAAGTCTTTATTCTTCATTGTTATGCCCACGCAGTAGTTATTAGTTATTTATGTTTAGTCGATTAAAATCATTATCTATATTTACTTTCTGTGTAACCATCACAGTTGCTGGGCTCCTTACTTAAACTACTGGAACTTGCTTCACCTTAAATAAACCCAATATCAGTGTTGACCCCAGGTCAACAGGCTAATTCCATACTAAGTTTACATTTGTAAAGGGGGATCCAGTCCTATACACTGGTCAGTATGAGAGCATAATCAAGCTACATCTTATAGCTGTTAAGGAAAAATGTCATTCGTTACTGTTTTATCTGTGTCACAATAGATCATTAGATTCAAGTAAATCTCATCATGCATCTTGCCAGCACATTTCAGCAAAAACAAGGGAAACCGGGCATGAAGCTCCACAGTGCTGTGAAGTCACGCTCTGATTAAAAACTTATATTAAAAGTGATAGTGATACATTATTACCTGAAGGATTTAGGGAACTCCTTCCCCTCATTTTCTGTGGAAATTAACCCGTGTTAAAGTAATCTATAGGAACAACTATTTCTCATTATAAAAAGCCACTAACACAAGATGCCTCAGGTAAAAAAAAAAAAAGAAAGAAAGAAAGAAGAAGAAGCAGCAGAGCCCTTGGTACTCACTTGTGAGGATCTTCCATGTCTTTTTCTCATCGTCATAGTACTGGACCAAATTACTGGGGAGACGATCAGGTCCAGGAGGCAAACCACCCACCAGTAACAGCATTCTCTTATTGGAACGGATTCTGTAATGTCAAAAGTTGTGGGTGTGTGGACAAGTGTCAGGAAACAGAACAAAAACAGGTATTAGGTCTTGAAATAAAACATCTAGAGGCCAAAAAAAAAAAATAAATCCGTATTTTTATTTCTCACTCTGCAAATGCTCCATGTGAGGTGAATAATTTTGTGAATGGAATAATAATACATGCATGAATAAAGGAATAAGTGCTACTTGTTCAAGTACAACAACTCAACTTGAGATTGCTAATCGGCCAATATGTGGCCACATTTATTTTAATTAACCAAAAGTGCTCACTTATCCTTTCGATGTGTTAATAAATGGTTATTATTCTCTATAGATACCTTTTTCTATTACCTGTGAAGCAAAGACAACCCTGCAGGGTGACATGCTGGAAGGTAAAAGTGCAATTGAGTACATAAACCTGCCTATACAATGTCTCCATTTCATTGGCTACGGTGATTCATGTGACATCTCTGAGCTCGTTGTGAGATATTTCCTGCTGTTTGTATATGATATATAACCTCAAAGCTTCACACTTTACTGTACATTAATGATTATTATCTGGGTCCTAATGG
Source organism: Channa argus (assembly GCF_033026475.1). Lineage (NCBI taxonomy): Eukaryota > Metazoa > Chordata > Actinopteri > Anabantiformes > Channidae > Channa > Channa argus. The sequence goes on along the minus strand of NC_090210.1, from coordinate 2,527,652 downwards.
ATTTGAACACAAATCTTCTAATTAATCACAATATGCAGTAAAAAGATTAAGAGTAGCTGGCCTTTATTTCCAGACAACGTTCACCCCCTTTTTTTTTTTTTCCCTTTTTCATATTTTACTTTTTATGCTTGGGTAAATCACCATAATCTCGGCACATTCTTCCTGCTTCTGCCCCACTCCGAAGTGTTTTGGGGTTATTCATATGCAAATGAGCCCCTGGACATAGATAATGGTGATTAATTGAGAGAAGAGAAACAGTGGCATGTGAAACTAATTATGAGGATTCCTGATTCCGTGCTCATTTAAGTCCATATGTGGGAATAGATATGTTATTAGTGCATTTGTAGGAATAGCTACATGTAAGAACATACTTTCATATTCTTCACCCAAATTATAATTTTCAGGTTTCCAGTATCTCTAATGCCACGGCTCTGCTACCTTTTATACATAAATATTTTAATATCACAACTCGAACAATTTCCAGCCTTGACTGTGTCGCTACTGAAGAAAAATCTGACAACCACAGCGTCAACCAATCAGCTTACTGGCAACACTTGTCTACTAACCAGCCCCTTAAAGTACTGAACAGGACAAACATGGAAGCAACCAGTTTGGCCTACTTTGGTGTGAGGGAGAAATGTGCATCTAACCCAAATAGGGAGCACTGTCATAATGTCCTTTATTTAGAATAACTGCTATTTTCTCATAAGCAAAACACACACAAACAAATGTACCAAGTTCCCTTTGACTGTAGAACATTTGTTTATTATATCAGTAATAAGCTATCATTGTACTTCCATCAGATTTGTTACATAATAACCATGTTATGCTGGTAACAATCTAATTACAGTATTTAAATTGTATTCCAGAGAGTTGCCACATGTCAAATGCATAACCTTTATCTGGTTTACTGCATCTTGTCTCCACTGATTGAAGAGCAATTACACTGATATGAAAGAATAAAGAGTTGTTTTATCTTCACTTAAAGATAAGGTAACCTTGTAATTATGTATATAAGTGTAGCATGAAGCAGATCAACACCACAGCCGGCAAACTTCATTGGCTGCACCTTAAACCCCAGACCTCTGACTGACCACCTACATGATCTAGATTGGCAGTGCAGCCAATACTTGAGTTAGTAAAAAATTCTTTAGTCTGAGTTCAAATTTAACAAGTGGGAGGAATTTAATCATCTTCTATCCACTCTAACATAGAGTCATAACTGCTGTGTGGTGTGTGTGTGTGTGTGTGTGTGTGTGTGTGTGTGTGTGTGTGTGTGGGTGGGTGTGTGTGTTTGAGCTCTGGTTTGGGAGTTTCTGCTTGCATCTTTATTTGTTTGTCTCTTTCTCACCTGCTGGCCATGGTTTGCCTGCAGTGCTGCCTAAAGGGCATCAGGTGGTAGTTCATGGCATCCAGGAGTAGTTTCTGGCACACAGGGTCAGTCCTCATGAAGTCAACCGACTGCACCCTCTCCACCAGCTCTGGGGCAGGTATGAGGGCAAACCGCAGCCTCTTCATAAGGTCCGGTGCATAGTGCATGCGAGTTTCCCGGTCATGCTCCAGCCAGAGGACTGACATCTGGAAAAGAGCCAGCTCTGACTCCACTGGGGGTGGCAGAGCATCTAGCATGGCACACATCTCCTCAAAGTTCAGCAGCAGCACATCCTCCACCAGGTACTTGTTGGCCAGCTTCTTGGTCTCATCCAGTCCATGGAGTGCAGCGATCTTGCAGATCTGCTTGTAGTTCTGCACGGAGATCTGGTCATTGAGGAACTGCACACTCAGCTTAGTAATCTGGGGGATGTTGAGGATTTTGCTGACAGACAGCACCTCTTCCACTGTGTCCAGGGACAGAGTTACATTGGCAGTGTACAGGTACTCCAGCACCAAACGTAGTCCAATGGAAGAGCAGCCCTGGAGTACCAGGTTATTGATGGGCCTGGCACTGGGGGTCACCAGCTTGTCATCGGGAGAGGATGAGGGGGTCCCACTGCTTCCCTGGTCCCCTTTGCCCCCATCATTGTTGATTACATTATGGGATGAGAAGAGAGATCTGAAATACTGGGAGCAGGATGCCAGCACGGCTTTGTGGCAGTGGAACTGCTGTCCCTGGGCAGTGAGAGTCACATCACAGAAAAGCTGTTTTCTCCATAAGAGATTGAGCCCATGCAGAAGGGTGTCACTGTGTGTTGGGTCAAAGGTGGATGTTCTATCACCCGATCTGGACATGACTTCCTGACTGTGAACGCCACCTACAGTAGGCAACAAATAAACCATGCAAGCAATTCACCTCAGGTCATTTATTGGAACAACACACGCAGCTTATACACGCCATCAGATCAAATACTACACTAGAAAGCGATTTCTGGAACAAGTTATTGAGCAGTTTTCCCGTGCATCCAGCGGGGAATAGCCATCGCGCCCCGCCAGCCGGCGTGAATCTACATCCAATACGGCTTCGGTCGCTTTCAACTTTGAGCTCTGGTCGTAGAGCAGCAAACAAAAACGCAATAGTTCCCACAGTGCGCCACTCTTATTCATTCTTATCTATAGGACGAGCGAGATGCTTTAAATGGAGGCTGAGGTTTGAAGGGCGCTGTCAAAACAAAACAAGGATGCTGCGGCGCTTTCTCCTCGGCAACGCGGCTAAAGTTGTCGGATAAGGAAAAAAGAGAGAACCGCTACGGTGGACGAAATGCGTGCAGCATCCAGCAAACACTTATCGCCTCTCCTATCTTACCGCACACCCCCACAATGAGGACATTACACATCGCACAGATTTACGGACTCATACAAAAGCAATTAGTTTGTCTCCGAGCCGTCAGCAGCGGTAAGGGCGCGTTTTCGCTTTTCGCCTACGTGAGTTACGCGGGCGTGAGTGTCGAAAAATATTCCCCCGAAATGCAGCTTTCAGTAAAGTTAAACGGCATGTGCACATCTATTGTTTCTTAGGCAGCGCAAAAGCCATTTCTGTGTCCGTAATGTGTGGAAACTTGACACACGCGTTGCTGTAACGTTGTCGCCAGATTCGCTAAAAGCGCCTGTCACAACTAAATGATGTGAGCAGCTTTGCCTGAGAAGGAGCCAAACTTACCTGACTTCAGCTCTTCACAAAAAAGAAAGTAACCTTCAGGTTCGCAATAATCTCACTTGGATTTCCCTTTGTTCTCCTTTTAAGAAATGTCCTTTCCTTTAAAGGCTATGGTCGGTGGTGGCTCAAAATAACCATTGATTCCAACTCATAAAGTCACTATTTCAGGTTATTTGTTGACGTTGATCATTTGTTCTTCTGAATTAACAAGAAGTGTGTGAGTGTGTGAGAGGGAGCTGTGCTTTCTGCAAGAGAAGAAGAAGAAATATACGTGTGACAAATTATGCTACCAAGAAACAACACATCATTATCCTTGGGCCTGGGGCTCAGTGAGTCGTAACGAGAGTAATAGGAAATCCACGGTTGGGGAGAGAAACGGTCGTGCATGGCCGGTGGAGAGAGACCATGCAGGGGTATGGATGCTGGAGAGACTCGCAAAATTATGGCTCAAGGCTATTGTAAAAACTGTCGAGCGTAAATGACTGCGATTTCAAACATCTATGGAAGAAAGAAAATAGAAAGGGGGAGAAAAACCGAGTCTTTCCCTCGCTGTTATAGAGAGAACCGTCAAGTTTTAGTGCGCATTGCTAATTAGTCAATTTCTCTCTGCCTTCACAGCCCGACGACTTTGCTGCTGAGCTGAAACTGCTAATTTCTGGGACCAGCCTTTTTTTGGCTGTGAACTGGATGGATGAATGGCTTGTCTCGCACAAATGACAAAAAGCCCCTGCCTTAATCTCCATCGCCAAAATAACCCCTCATTTCATTCTGCTCCTGCTAGTCCTTCAAAAGAAGGTGCTCTACAGAAACTCAAGTTTTGCATCTGTATCATTATTAGAACATACACCATAATGCCCAAAATATGTTAAATTAAAACATATGAACCACCGTTTTTTTTTTTCTTTGGCATGTGAGAAAAGCATCAGGCCCCCAAAAATGTGAAACACCTGTGTCCAAAGTAATGTAAAGTTATCGACAACATGCAGAAAAATAAAGTCGACCATAAAATAATGAGATCATGTGGTCTGGTCAGTGCATTGTTTCACAACCTCACGAGGCCTAGCTGCTGACCTGAGAACACCCTGAAACATCTTTATACCATAGTGGTCTGTGGTATATGATGCAAACAGATCTACAAGCCTTAACACTATCAGCTTCACACAGCAAACAAAAATGGCCTTAAAAGAAGCTGATGACTATTTAAGTTCACTTGACTTCATGAATTACACCAAGCGCTTCAACAACAAACCAACTAAAAGCTGTCAGCTACTAAGTGGCTTCAAATCCTGTATTGTGTATAAGTGCTTTTTATTATCACAACACGTTACAGTGACCTTATTAACTTCAGTTAAAGCCTGAAAACTTTCCTCAGTTAAGTCCAGGTCCTATATCTGCATGTTTTACACATACATTCAAAAATAATGAAAACCACTTTTACTAAATAAATTAAGACAGCATTCGTCCTATGGTCTGTACATGAATAATCAAGTAATATAATTCTTATCATTAGCAGGTTGATGCTGGATGGTCACGGGTTCAAAATGAGCAAACTAACACTGCCCATCTAATCAAAAACTGTTAGATACAACTTATTATGACAGAATAAACTGTCAATTAAATAAAGAGCTCAATTAGAGCTAAAAAAAAACAAAAAAAAACCCTCACATACAGGAATCCCGTGGGACCACAAGTGACAGATACCTCACAAGTTATGAAATGACAGATAGGGATAAATGGGTTTGTTCATGTACTATGAAATAGAGCAACACCGTGCTACCGTTAAAGCAATAACAGGACACATATAGGTAGCGTTTATAATAGATGGAACCTGAACATTGTTTGATGTTCGAGGGCTTGACAAACCCGTGTATTCCCCACTTGTAGTTGAACCGAACAAATCCATTCTACACTAACTGTGCAAGATGACTGATTGAATTGTGCACTGCGTCGCAAAAAAAGCACCACCACTGAAGGAAAACTGCTAGTACTGTAGTATCAATTAGTGGTTTGAAACCCCTAACAAAGCCCATTGTAAAGTTACTTCACTACCGTGTTGCCTCACTGTCAAAACACTCATCACTGTAGAGTAATACAGTAGTATACTGACTATATTTCACTTTGGAGTCACATACTGTTATCTTTACTAGGACTCAGTTAGCACTACATTACCCAAGTCTCGAGCGAGCTATTCTAACGCAATAAAATGACCATTTGCAACTCTTTCAGCTCTTTGTAACAACTCAGTCTCCTGAGGCCACTGGTCTTCAGATTGCAGGGCCTTTATGGTTGTAAGTTGTTGCAGTGTGCAGAGGGAAGGTGGGGTCATAAGATAAGAGAAGAATTTCTAGACTAATTAAACCCTTTGAGACAAAGAATCACACTACAGTGATTTACAACTCTCTGTACCAGTTAACCCGACTCATATTTATCTGTCATATAACTCAGATACCATATCTACCTCTATGGGTAAAACGCACTCGCAACCTTCTTTTGTTCTTAATATTGTGGTAAAAATGACTGGGGCAGGTAATACAGTAAATAATAAAAAAAAAAAAAAAAAATCCTCAGAGATTAAAATACTGTTGTTCACTTTTGAGTTTTAAAGCAGAGAAGTGCCACAGAAAAAAAGGTGCACGAGGCTCTCAGCCACTGGCTAACAGCTCAGTGACATAGCAAGCTCCTTATTTTACCATTATCTACTATACAACTTCATGTGTAAATGACTTTAATGTACTGTAACATGTTTTCAACTTTGCAATTTTGTGCATGTAACAACATATAAAAAAAATGTCCAGACACACAAAGTGTTACTGCAGCTTTGAATAATTCATTAAAGAGTGAACATTTAATCTAATCAGTGCAATGAAACAAAACAAAAGGAGAATCTCCGAAGTTGTGAATAGCAAAGTCTACCAGGCATAATTCCTTTTGCTGGCTGCTGCAGAGGGGTATGCTAAGATAGAAAGTATTATTTTCCTAAATGGAAGGTGTCAGATGGTCACGGAAATGTGATCGGCTGTTCAAGATCACTGCTTCCCATCTGCAATTTGTGACGTGTGAAAGATTCAGCCCAAATGTGCTCACCAAGCGTAAATCCTCAGCACTTTCTCTTATCGTGGAAAAGCAAGATAACCAGCTGTTTACAGATCAGAGAACATATCATATTAATATCATGGAGAGGGTGATATCATCTTGTTTGTAAAATATTTTGTTAACTAAGTGTGGTGTAGTATGGCAACCTATAAAGTCAAAGTTGTAATTTGTGTTTTAGTAAAAGTAATGTAGTTTCCAAGCCTTTTTTTTTTCCCCTCCCAAAAATATATTATAAAGGAAAAAAAGAAAATACTATAATAAACCTCTTAAGAAAGATGCTAGTGAGACAAATTTAATGCAAAGTGCAGGTCTGAGGTTACATTTACAAAGCATTTAGCAGTTACATTTAAGAAAAACCTAAATTGTAGTAGCATAGGTTTATTGATTCAACGTCCGTCTCCCTGTGTTTCATATATGAAAAACTTATTACAGTATGTTTTTTTTTTTTTTTTTGAAGGGGTTTTGATTGGAGGTTTCTGTTTACATTTTCTGTTGTTTCTGTTGCTTTAACAGTCTGTGTCAACAGTTCTATTAGTTTGTCATCTCCCAAAAGTAGTTCTGACATAAGAGGAAAAAAATGTGTTCACTTGCAGCCCAGGTTTAATTGATGTGCTCTGGGAGAAAGTGAAGGGGTCACTTACTGTGTGACATTTCTGATAGCACTTTAATTTATTGTGATGATTTTCAACAGTTGCAGTCACCTGTTTATTTGATTAAATAGTTTCTCCATATATTTTGAAATTTGGACTGATTAGTGCCTGCCTGTCATCTCAGATCAAGCCTAGTGAGACATGATTCATAAAAACGTCCACTGTGTAATAAATTGGAAGCACTTATATTTGCCATTCAGGGAGTATGGGAGGCCTGCTGTTTTAAACCCCTAGATCCCCACACATGGCATAGCCACCACAGACACGGCTCAGAGAGTCAGCCGGCAGCCGGGAGGTGAGCAGAAAAACAGGCGGTGTCCCCTCCAGAGTGAGCACAGGAGTGTGTGTGTGTGTGTGTGTGTGTGTGTGTGTGTGTGTACAGTGTGTGTGTGTGCCATTCTCAAATGACAAAAGGATATCAGTTGTGCAGTTCAAATGGGAGGAGACATGAAGGTGGTATGGAGACTCACCTGAGGGAGAGTGTGTGCTGTTGGGACCACGGCTGTAGTAGAGACCTGGAGAGGTGTAGGGGGCCGCAGGAGGCCACTGTGCCGTGGAGGAGGTTTGGGGGCTGGCGGGAGACGGGGGCTGCTGTTGCGCACTCTCCCCAGCGTGATGCATCTACCTTCAGGGTGGCAGCAGGCGTGGAGTGGGGTGCGGTGGAGCGAGCACGGGCTCAGTGGCGCGGCCACCTAGGGACACTGAAGCTGCTGTAGCAGGACTGATAGTTATTCCTTGGGAGAATTTCAAGATGAGCCCCATTGTATTAGCAACCCTCTCCCACTAAAACTGTATCAAAGTTCTCAAGCCTTTATACATGTATAAAGTTACGAGTGTACAACATCTGACACTTATCTGCCTTTTAGGTTGGATCAAAGAAATCTATTGTTAGAATACTATGTATAATCTCGCTTGGACAAGATAAAATATATTAATGGAAGTTTCTCTCATTTAGCATATTCTAAACGGTGTTCACTGTGGATCTGAATTACTGCTGTCAAAGTTCAACTTCAGTAAATTCTTTTGGCAATGAGAAGCAAAGAAATTATTCCATACTGATTTGAAATTCGCAGACATTAAGCTTTTTAATTTCCATGCCATACTTTTGTGTTGCAACTGTTTCAGTCGTATCTTTCAGAAATTCTCTGTGTCTAATATGGTCAGCACTCCCAATTATTCACTCCACTGACAAGTGAAACAAATGGGACCAACCAGTGCATTCTGTATTATCTACACCCCTTGGATTCCCTGACAATAATTAATACAATGGCAAGCTGCTGTTACCAGCCCCGACGACATGAGCTCAACAACATAAGCTCTCCCTTTCCAAGAGCTCTTGAAAGAAAATTACATCCAGCAGTGAGGTCATATACATCCAGCCACTAGTAGCCAGGTCATATCATTCTACTGTGTGAGCCTAGATCAGATAAAGGTCCTTTTTTGTAGCATGCTGTTAACATCACCAATCTATTACTCACATCATTACACCATGAATGTAAGGTGCATGGAATATGCCAACAATAATATGAATGTAACCCAGACCAGAGAGACACACAGAGACTAGAATTGTCCCACACGTATCTGAATACCAAGGCAGCAGTGCTGCCCACCTCACTGCCGTTGTCACACGACATTATGCAGTGTTATTTTTATTTTTTTCATATTACTTATAAGCATGGAACAACAATATATCAACTAATGCATTTATTAATCTGTCATAGAAAGAGCTGATGCTGCTTGCAAGTGTAATTGTGATTTGGACTCATATTTTTCCAATAGAAACAAACTTAATAGAACAAAATAAAATCAATAACGATGCATTTTCGGTTTACATAGACTATCAGCTGACCAATACGTCCTTTTTATGAATTCATCATGTAATCAGATTAGCCCATGTTATTTCAGTCAAGGAGGATATAAAAGGGTTTTTTTAATTATAGAGGAACACATTCCCCTAACATCCATTAAAGGAATACCACGCTAATTTTAAATCCTCACAGCAGGCATTGGCATCAACAGAAGAAAAGTGGATGAGTTTCTCTTTAACAGCTGTAATTTGTGTTTTCCAATCACCATGCTGATTTCTGCTCATTATACTCCGGTTTCACACCGGTAAGTGAGCAAAGTTTGGATTGATTGACTCTAATTAACTAAAAAATGTTCCAAGCCATGGATTTATTATCATGCTAGCTAGCCACAAATGTCAGAGACTTTCACAAATTATTATCCTGTTAAGATAAATATCTTTGAAATCAAATGAGTGTGGAAACACAAGGAACATGTATTGTTATACTGATGAATTTGTCTGGCATGTTTTCGGCAGAGTTCCACTTTGAAGACTCACCTGGGCAAACACACAGTTCCAGTGTATAGTTAAGTCATACAGTATGACTTGAATGACAGATGCTGTGGTTGCCTAAACTTTAAAGGAACATATTCCCAAATATCCAACTGCAGTGCATGAACACTATACATTAATTAGTAGCAGATGATGATGAACACGAGCAGTTGAAAATAAATAATAAATAGACCCAAATATTCTATATTACCAGCTACAACATGTAGCAGTGCAGAGCTGCCTGGTCCACTCTTATGTCTACCTGTTTCCTCTTGCGTGCTCCCAAACTTGGCAGCATCTGCCTCATTGATATTTTAGACACAGTAGCACCTCTGTCTCCTCGCATTCTTTCCTTGACTCCATCAGCTCCATGGTTCAACTCTGTACTTGTTCATGAACAACGACAGGATGGTTTGAGTGGACACCTCCATTTTCCTGGTTCTTAAAAAGATCTCAAAACAGAATTTTGGTTAGCTTGAGACGGCAGAATGTCGCCCTGATTCGCTTGGCTTCACGTCAATGATCAGAAGAGATCACTGGAGTGAATCCAGACGAAACGGGCTCCTCGTCTGCATGGCGGCGCCAGGCTGAAAATGAGAATCACGCTGCCTGTAAATCAGATTTTCTCAAATGTCTCTTGCAAAATATGCTTTTATACAAGAATCTTCTAACCAGCTTTGATGTATCACAGAATACAAAAACCATGAAACTTGTGCTGCATGTTCCGTCCATTTTTGATTAAAATAAGTGTCTAACATGAACGAAAATACTTCTCAGCTGTCAAAATGCCCCCATCAGTAATTCCACGGTTCACACTCTTTAGAGTAGCAGCATTTAGGTGCGTGCTCTTTGCGGCATGCCTGCAGATAAATGTGATGGCATCTAGTTGTGGCTCACTTTCATTTATTTACAGGATTGATTAGATGCAACGAGAGTAGATAAATGTGTTAGGGAGGCATTTTCTTTTGAGATATTGCAATATAGTCCATAGGAATCTAAGATAGACTGAACATTTTTCTTCTCAAGGTGCTTTTGGAGACCCAGTGGCATTATGGCTTAGACAGCAGTCAACATTAGGCACTGTGTTACTGTGCATTTCTCACTGTACCAAATTATAAAGAGTAGTACAGTACAGGAAATTTGAATTCATTTATTTCAAATGTAACACACCACAAAGGTTTTAAGAACTTCTTTTTTCCCCAAACTGAGATTTCACCTGACCATAATAATTCGAGATATACTGCTATGATCAGGTTAAGGTACTTGACATGTTGTCTTCTAAGGTTGTTGTGTCCACACTGCCCCCTTCTGTTTCCTATAGCAGGAGAAGCATCTGACAGGAAAAAAAAAACAGCATCTCTATCAACCGAAAACTTACAGAAGAGGGGAAAAAACAAAGTTATCAAAGTATCAAGCATTTCAGCCTTTACCCTTTTTTTAATAGTTATACAACAATACCTATTGATGTTTCTTGAATTGGAGTTTAAATATCTAAAAGCTGAATATTATTTAGACAAGTGTTTATCTAGACTCTAACATTTTTACTTAACTATTTAAATCTATATGGTGCAGACATTAATGTTGCATACAATTAGTATGGCATTGTTGAAACATAATGAAATACAAATCAATTTTCTACAAGTACTAAATGTGATTCAGTTAAGATTCCAAATTGAAAACAGTGTTTCCCCAGGGTTCTTTAGAAAGCTAGTGGATAGTGTGCACACAACATCCTTTTGTGCACACTATTTACCCCTGGATTGCTTCAGGCTAATGTCTCAATAATTTTCACTCCTTTCTCAGGTCCTTCCCACAAAGGACTTAACTAATGATCCATGGACAAAATGAAGCATTTAAATTTATTCATTAATCATTCATCTCCAGCTCATTGAAAATGCTAAACTTCCACAAAATTAAGATTGAATATTGAAAAGTGATTGAGGGAGACAGCTTTCAGAGAGTGAAGAGAGTGGAAGAGTGCGGGCCGTGATCACAAAAACGGGGTCTCTTCCAGAGAAAGTGGTCTTCACGTGGGCATGGTCAAGGTGGCAAAGGTGTACTAAGTGCTAGTTAAGGTCACAGGGTTTCACTAGTTGTAATTAGATCTTGGAATCTGGAGAAGCGTAGAATTTCTGTCAACACTGCCTGTAATTATTCTCTTTTCCAATTAATGGTGACATAGATTAATTATCTGATGAGGCAAAGCCAATTGCAATCATTCACCCAGCTAAAATTAGATCAGTCCTGACAGCAGCATGAAAGTCACCTGTTTCATTGTTATGGATTTGCTGCAAGTGAAGAGGGGGGAATAGTGAAGCGTGCTAGGGTAAGTAAGTTGTCTGGTACAGGTGAATGTCCAATTACATTCCTATTTAAACTGAAGGCATCTTCACAGTCGCATGTGAACTGGCTTGTTTGTTCCTCCTGGCATCATCATCAGTAGTAGTAGAGTCATCTGTCAAGGATTGCAGGAACACTGAGATGAGCTGAATCTCTTCTGACAACCCATCCTGTGGAAAAATGGACAAACAGAATAAATGAAAAGGGACTAATTAAGAAAACACTGTTTCGTAAGAAGGGCGATAACGCGAAGCCCTAACTTCTTTTGCATCCCACACACGCTGACGGGTGTACAATTGTGAGAGTAAAGTTACCGCTGTGCTCTTATTTTTGCGAGGAAGGAAAACAACAGGCTCCTGGTGAACCGCGTCCAGGTTCAGTGCTCTTCTGTTTTAAAAACCTCAGCATCTAGTTTTTCTATTAAACTGCCTGGCACTGTCAACCAGCTTGGGAATCTGAACCGGCCTAGCCATGCAGAAATTCTCTGACTAACAATTATATCAGAAACAGGATCTTGGATTACTTTCCCCTGGGACTGGGGCAGTGTGCGTCTGCTCCAATCATTACTGGCCATTCAACATGGCTCTGCACTGCTCTCCGCTGTTAGCCATTGTCAATTATGCCATCCCTAGTGTAAACTCACTGAACACAAAGCTGAACTGCCAGTTCTGGCAGGAGTGTAACAGGATGACAGCCCGCCACCCCCCATATCCACCCCGCCCACCCACCCACCCACCCACCCTAGGGTTCCCCGGACTTCCTCCCCTCCAGCTACTTTAGAACAAACTGCCATTTGGCTTCTGATTCAAGCTCGCCTTAGCCGTGAAAGTGTTAACCTGACCTCTCATATGTTCTGCTTGTGGGGTTAAGTGGACATGATGGATTAGTGCAGGCCTCATCAGGACCCAGCCTGGTTAACTCCAGTTACGACTGGTATCAGTTCTATTGATTTGTTCATTTCTTTCTCATAAGCTGGCAGGTGATTTATTGTGTTTAATTCTGATTTACTCAAAATGGGATTGAATTTTCTCATTGTCTGCACACTGTCAGGGAATGTCTTTCTAGATTCGAGGTCCTAATATTTAGATAATCATGCAGATTGTGCATTTTGTGATTCTATGTTCTTTTTTTTTTTCCCCCCCATTTTGGAGGATAGACCATGAGTTGGGCTGTTCATGAGGAGCCTGTTTAAAGTGAGTGCTGCCTGCTCTGATGGACCCTGTGCTGAGCTGTGACGGGTGACGGTGCGGTGCGCTTGAATACACCGGCTCTTTTGTCCTTCACACTTTGCAGCTCTCTGATAGCTCCTCCCCCTGTGCCTCACTCCTCCCTGCCTTGAGCTGTGATCTGCTGGGGCCTTTTGAGGCTGGGCCACTGAGACATGGCTGCTCCCTGTAATGTCTGGACAAGACCCATCAAAAAACTTGTCAGCAGTCAGAGGAGGAGGAACTGAGAAGAAACCACTTAATAGTATTTTTACTAGGTAACCCCCCCTGGAAAACCTTTCATCAAACCAAAGCATATTTTGCCTCCAGCTTATGTGAGAAAGTCAGCTGAATTTGAATCTTGCTGAGCAAATTAAGTAATAAAAAAAAACACAAAAACAACAGACTGATGCTAACAAACATGGCTCTTTAGGCATTTGGGATGCACTGCTGTTAATGTAAAGGTGTATGAAAAGGTATAAAGTGATCTACAATTGCATTGCATGGCACCTGGCTCCGCAATATTGCTGGACAGGACATTTCATAAAGATTCATCACTGTCCCTCTGTCCGCTTTGACCTCATCTCAAATCACAGCACAGATTAGGCACCGATTATCCTCTAATTGAAGATCCTTACTTCTCAACCTTGCAGAATATGCTGCTGCTCTTCTGTGAGACAGACAGAAGGTTATTCTTTTCACAAAGGGGAAGCTGCAAACAAAGATATCTTCCATGTGGTCCACTGAACTCACTCAGAAATTGACATAAGGTCAGAAACGCACCTGCTATACAGAAAACAGGCTCAAATGTTAATGTAATGTGACTGAACATAATGTGTTGTGTACACAGAGCTATCTAAAGAGGCAGAGCTAGCCCCGATCCCGGGGTCACTGCATTGGCAATCTATTAGACACATCATCCATCACGTCAGTCTAGGATCTTCAGAGTGAATGTATAGACTGTAGGTAAGAGTGGCGTCTTTAACTCTGCCATAGTAGAAAGGCACAAAGCCTTGGATGGATGTTCGCCTGACTGCCCTTGCTTGGCAAGGAAGACACAAGGCAACTGACTAGCCGGATGAGGCTCAAACAATGCCAAGCATAACATAGAGTTACTGTAGTATGCAACAGAATACGCTTCCATCGGGTAGAAGACCTAGAGTGGAATAAAAGTTGAATAAAGGGATTTACCATTTAAATGAATGGTGACAGTTTGTGCAGTTTTCCAGCCTGATTTACATGTATATGTACAAATACCTGGGCTGTTTTTATTTTCTGGTTGGTCTCTTGAGAAAGAGCCTGGCAACGGTCCAGTTCAGCCTGGCTGTAGATGCTGCGTTGTTTGAAGTATTTCACCAAAGCTTTGTGCATCCTCTTCTGCAACAAAGAGAGCTAGGGGGAGAGAAGGCAGAGAAAAGGAATTGGTAAGGCAGGAGAGGAAATTAATGGCAGTGTTCAAGAAGAATGATGGAGGGGAATAGAGAAAGCAGTCAATAGCCCATTCTGCAGTACACGGGCCTGACAGGAATTTCACAGTCTCTTGGTTTCTCTGCCCACTCGTGTGCACTCATCAGAATCCAGTCACATCTGGCTGCCAGGATGGGGGGTTAATTTTCTCTAAATGCTTCAGCAGTTTTGTTCTAGCCGAGGCAAACTCTGTGACTGCAAAGCTGATGAGTAAAATATTTCTACTTCACCCAGTTTAACTTTATACCAATCCCCTCAAGACATATTTTACACATACACACAGAGTCATGAACCCCCCACTGAAACCAGAAATTATTCCTAGTCTCTTGGAAAGACATGCTGCTTGCTTTATTATTTGAACACAGTTTCAAGCAAAGAGGTTTAAATTCTGATAGATGCCATTGCTTTTCTTTCCCCTCCATCTCTCTACTCTTCCTACAAAGCTTATCATTCCTTGGCAATGTGTTCCCCAGTGCATTGAAAACTAAAGCGAATTAGCTCAGTCATCAGCTCCTGAAGGAAAGACAATAACAAGAATGCTCTTTATGGTTTACCCTGTTTACCCTAAGAGCTCAAAGCCTCCACATAATCAAAGCTATGCTTACATGTACAGTAGATTCAAAAAGGGGTTTTATAAGAGGTACATGCTGACAAGTGCACCTCTTGTGCATATTTTAATGAATTTATACTCGTTTAAATTATTTACGGTAATATCCTAACATAGACCTCCTCCTAATTTAAAACAGAATCTACTGTTAGATAGCCCACCTAAAACAGGTCTTGATTGTAATAAAAATAAAGATGATTCAACTTAACTGCATATATTAAAGCTGCAAAGACTACAGGTTAAATATATGCAATGTCTAATTTTTAGAGCACATTTCAAATACTGAAAACTGCATAGATATATGTACAGTATCAATGACACTTCGTGCCACCTACACAGGTTTATATCAACGCCACTTTATGTAGTAGGTTACTAAGTTCAGCTGTGAAGGCAGAACTATGTCCTGTATGTTAACATGAGAATACCAAGTACTGGATGAGTGTAAAGGCTAGAAAAAACAGTTTTTTAATGACCAATTCCGAGCACTGTTCTGTATAATCCAGGTTTTTAAATGCCTATAATTTTTCTTAATCTGATGCTGAAGTTAGTTCACACTTGACACCTAAACTGCATGTCAGCAATGCTGCTGCTGTCAAGATTATATTTGAAAGATTTTTAATAAATGCTTATTATGTGGTTTCTTTGTCAAGTATAATAAATAAGGTCATGGGCTGTCCACACACATGTTCACACTGATGTTCTGATCTTACAAATTACCATTTTCACATTGTTAAATGCAAACCTACCTTTTGCCTCCAGTTAAAAACAATTCAATTAGGGAAATTGACATTGTGTAATTTCTATACTAACTAAGACCAAAAAAGCAACGGAATTTATAAAACGGAATAAGAAAGAAATAAATCTGATTACATTTGATAGGTCTGCATCTACATTTAAAAAGCATTTTTTGATTATAAGCTTGTTATGAAAACTAAATTTAGGCTTAAAACACTAGCCGAGAGGCTGCTGTTGTACAAGTGTAGAGTTGAAACAAACAAAAATGGTGAAGGCTGAATCCGGAGTAAAAGAAAATCAGGCTTTGATCATGAGCGTGGCAAATCCTGTCCACAGGATTTTATTTTTGCATGCATTTTTCACTTGATAACATTCATGCAGTTAGATGAGGAATTGCTGAAGTAAAGGTATTAGTCATTTTTGGAACAAATAATATGTATTTTTCATTGCAGGAGGAGTGTGGCTTCTTTCTGGTGCTATGGTTGTCATGTGTGATTCTATTCCACTTAAATAGTGTCAAAAACTATAAAGATTAATATAGGAAATGCTGCTGAGTTGTCTCACTTAACTAGTCAAGAGCTCTGATGCCATTTTAGCACAGACAGCACATTCATTGGCTGATCCTAACCTGTGTTTGCAACTGATCCCTACCCAATTGATGTGGTGAGTGGAGGCAAATTTGTAACACTCGATAAAACATTTCACCTCTAACCACCTCAAAAAAAAAAAAAAAAAAAAAAAACATAATCAGGAAAGCACAGAAGTTATGGTATTTACATGTACCATCAACCTTATGCTTTACTCCTCTTTGTGGCAAAAAATACATAGCTATCATTACATTATGTCACATCCATCATCCTCCTCCAAGTCATGGCATCATGATTAGATTGCTGCATTTACATCTTCACTGGTTGCCAGTTAAACCTTCTTAGAATTACTGCCCATGCAAAGATAAGTTACAGGATTGAGTGCTAAGTAGAGTTGCATTAACTAGAACATAAAGGGATAGGAACATCAGATAACAGCAGGAATTATGGGTAATTTCAGAAGAGAGAATAAAATGTGGAGGTGGAGCATAAAGACAAAAAGTTAATACATCAAAGCCACATATGTACTACCTGTCTGTAATAGTGAAAAGATTTATGTTCGTGGTTTTTCTTGCTCAGTGCAGTCACTGCCTTTTGTCTGGCCTCCATGAGGACCTTCTTAAGATTTTCGTACTCCTCGGACAGCCGTTTATTTTCCCCCAGTGCCATTTTTAGAGCTTCCTACACACATACAAGAGGGAAAGAGGTTTAGGTAAAGCAATAAAGGTGAAAAAAATGTGTTTACACTAGCTTTCAAATAATTACCATGACAAAAAAAAAAAAAAAAAATAGAGCTACACTGAATTATGACAGTCAATAGTGAGACATTGAACTGAGTTTTTGTCCCCAAATCCTGATTCTGATAATTCTACATACCTTACAGCATAAAACCCAGATCAAGAAATATTGTTGCACTAACAGCTGTATGAGGGAATACATGTACAGTAGCTGATACTGAAAACATCAATACCATTGGATCAGAGCCTACTCATATTTAAACATGAAACTTTACAGTTTGAGTCACACACATTTACTTGTCTTAATATGAAGAAAGTTTTATCAATATGTTTGTATTGGACCGCGGATACAGTAGCAGGAGAACAACTGCTAAGGCAGCATGATGTACAGTACAGATGTAAAATGCATGATGTATGGTCACATATACAGAATCAATTTCTTCATGGCTCTGTCATGTAAACATACCCAAGAGAGCAAAGTGAACTGCAGTCAATATACAGGACTATACATGCTGCAAACTAACACCATATGGATCATTTATAAGATACTTTATTTGTAGCACTGACCTCTTTGTGTGTGTTCAGTAGAATTTGTTGCTGCTGATTAAAGCAACATAATAAAGAGGAATACAATGATGCACTCTCTCCTAGGAAATCGTGCAGATAAATCACTGTGAGTATATGTTTCTACGTGTCCCTTTTTCATTTGAACAATGTTTCCCAAGCACTGGATATGTAGCTGGTGAATATCTCAACTCTACCTGCAGACATAATGAAGTGTGTCTCTGCAGTAAAACAGAACAGCACTAAAGTGATGAGTTTAACCCAGCAGAAAGAGGGGCTGTAAACATGACAAATGCCTGCTATTGATTTCAGGTTTAATTACTCCATGCAGCACTGACAAAGCCCATCTGATGCTGTTGTGAAGTGTAAATGGAACAAATTACACTTCATTGCCCATAAGAAACTGATAACGTAGGCAGTTTGCATTGTTTAGTTTGTCCTCACCAAACGACAAGCTGTGATTAAATCAAAAAATAGGTGCATGTATGAAAGCTGAAACCCTCTCACGTACAGTATGGAATAAATGAAGATGAGCAGAAATTCCTACTGTAGGTCGACCTATAGAAACTTGACGTATCCATCTGCAGTTTTCTGAATTCAGCCATATACAAACTTCAATCAGGCCATTACTGCAGTTATACTAACCTGTATGGGTGTCTGTTTCAAAGAGGGGCTGATAAAAAGAGCTGGTGGGAGTACAGTATGGCTCAGCATATTTATAAGAATTCTGATATTTAAAATTGTCTAACCATTCTGCTTCATGCACTGTGACTTTTGAACACACACTCTTCTTATTATGTTATGCTAATGTCGACATTATGTGTGGTTAATATTGGTCCCAGTGATTAAAGTGACCAATTTTCTTCGAACTTCAGACTCTCTGTGATCTTTTTATTAGGTGAGGAGTATTGTTGTTATATCATCTTATTTCGTCAAGTGAAAAGACTAAACCCTTTTTTGCATGGCTAACTTTTATCTGGCTAATGGGAGTTGTGTCTATGAGGAAGACTTCTAATTCTTAAATTGTCTCACGCCAACAACTTCTTTAAAGTTGCTGCACTTGGATGCATGGCGGCTTAAGCTCCATTGCCTTTTCTTGTTTTGAACTAATGCATTCTTGATCACCGTTTAATGAAACTATATACCACATGGCGATTTCACATTAGATAAGCCATGTGAAACCCCCATCAGCAAAGAGGCTCTGGCTGGGGCTGATAATCCTGCAGATGAAAACCTTACAATAAATAGGGGTTTCTCTTACAAAGGAGTGTTGGAACACATGCCATTTTGTGCACAATACACTCATGTTTTTACAAGGGTCTATTTTTGACATTAATATGACAAAGTCCAGACTATATGGCTATTTGATATTGTGAACTGTACATTAAAATTGCTATTGGAAATGCTGGCCTACAGGTAACAAAAAAAAGGCACAGCATCTTACCACGACACGCTTCATCAAATTTGTCCAGACAAAAGACTATAACAACAGTGAGTTGTCATTTGTGGGAAAAGCACTTAAACAAGATTGACCATGGCTTGTAATTTTAATTGCACACAGCTCTTTTCTCTGCATCTTAAGGGAAGTATTGTGACAAGCAATGTGCTGACACTAATCCACAAACAAATAAACAATGAGATGTTTTTTTTTTTTGGTTTTTTTTCCAGCTTGTCTCTGATTTCGAGGCATTTGACAAAGAAGTTGTGTATTTACAGAGAGTTATACTGAACAACATTATGTTACCTTGGTTTTTCCCATTTCTTTCTTTCTTGCCATAAAATGAGCAGTGTGTGTCTGCATGGATCGCTGTGTTCGTTGTTGGCAGTTATTAATATCAGACTGCAAGGTGCTCATTATGAGAGCAGCTGATTTGTTTTTGAAATCCACCACATCAAACACACTTCTGTAGGAGAAATCAAACACAGAGCATGGGATTATTCTTCTAAAAATGATTTTTCCTTAAAAATTTTAGAAAAAAAAAGTTAAATGCGTAACATTATGTTTTAAAGAAAAGGTTTAATTTCTCTCTTTTCAAAAGAGCCAACATTAGTCAGCCCATTCCAAAAAACATCATACTTCTTTTCTTGATTTAAACAGTTATTAATAAATCTTACTCAAGTTCTGCAGTGGCTTCTGGCATGCTTTCAAATATCTTCTCCATTTTAGCCGCAGCATCCTGGTATTCATTGGTCTTCTTTGTAATGTCACTAATCTTGCCAAGAGTGTTGTCATATCTCTTTATAGTAGCAGTGTGTAAATTCTGCAAACATCAAGTACCATGAATGCTGAAAAAAAGTCAAGAAACTATATTTTGCTCCAAGAGATTACTTTGTTCAACAGAACAATCGCATGATAAATATTTGTGGCTAGTCTGGTGCTCAGTGAACTTTACAGAATGAACCTGACTTAGCAACTAGTTCTTTGACTCGAGAAGAATAATTTTAGACACTTTTCTTTTCTTACCTGTGCAGCTTTGAGGTAGTCATGTTTGAGTTTTTTCTCCCTTTCAAGACTGAGTAACGTGTTTCTGTGCTCACTCTGAATCCTTTCCAAATTTGTTGTCAATTTCTTGATATTCTTTAAAAACCAAAAAGAAATCGGATTCATATCTTCAAGACAAGACAATGATTGTTCATTTAAAACTTTCATTAGTACCTCAATTTTTGTCTCCAGAGCTTTTGTTGCTAAAGATGACTCTTTAAATTCTTTCTGAAGTTTTTCATTAGTTAGTGCAGAGCTCCTTTGTTGTCTTATCCTTTCTTCTTCAATATTCGCACACTGATCCTGGGGCAGAATGGCATTACAGTTTATTCTTAAAACATTAGCATGCAGTAAAAATGAATAAGGTACAGTCATATGAGTGAAAATTACCTTTAAATCAACTTTTTTTTTTTAAAATCACAATTTTGTTATTACCTTCAGTAGCTGCAGGGTAGTCATCTGACCCTTCAGATCTTTTCTCAGGCTTTCAATCTCTTTCTGTAGAGTATAGAAAGGGCACTGAATAACACTGGAGAAAAAAGGTGGTATTTTCTCATTTTCTTACAAAATGCGACACACACAATATATATGTACAAACTAGACTGTAGGATTTTGCACTGCTGCACTCCTGGACCTTCACTGCTGCTACTGCTGCTACTATGGCACAAGAAGGGGCGCAGTGGCTCAGGAAGGTAGAGCGGTTGTCCACCAATCACATAGTTGTTGGTTCAATCCCTGATCTCCTCTGGTCAAAGTGTCCTTAAGCAGCTGAGACACTGAACCCCAACTTAGTTGGTCCTGTTGAGTGTTGGTCAGCTGCATAGCAGCTCCCCCATCGGGGAGTGAGCGTGTGTGTGATTGAGTCCAAATGGGTGAATGAGAGGCAGTGTAAAGTGCTTTGAGTGCCAATAGGTATAAAAGCTATATTATATTCTATATACATTCACCTCTTGCTTGTTTGTGGGTTTCACTGCCTTTAGTCTTCATTATTACAAAAAAATATAATATTTTTGACCCTGACAATTAGTTGTGTTCCTTTGGCAGTACAGTATGATATATTTCATAAATAATGCAATGTCATCTAGACAGTTGAATTTGAGTACACGCTTTAGGTAAATTTGGAATATTGTGTAATTTGACTTAAAATCATCAATATATGCCAATGTGCCAAAAATACATAACACAAAACTTTGTGACTGTTTTTTTACCTCACCAATACATATCGTGTTAAGAACTCTACCAGTTTCCTTTTGTATGTTTTGTGAACTGAAACCTGCCCTTCTGTTTTTGAAGTTTGCCAGAGGTTTGAATAATGTGCTGAATTCTCTGGGGTTATAAACATGAAGTCTTCTTCTTTATAGATTATTTTCAAGGAAAAATGAAAGGTATTCATTTTGTTGAAAACTAAATCCGCAAAAAGAAAAAATGTGCATTTGTCCAAATACGTATTTACATTCTAGCCATACACAGAACATGTACATATGGTGCAACTGACCCTGGCTTTCTGATCTTCCATGAAGGTGAGCTGCTCTTGCTCTTCCAGCTTAGCCTGGGTTACACTGTGCTGGGCTATAACTTGGGTCACTTCCTCCTTGGCCTTTTCCCACTGCTCGTCATTGTCAATGATTTTCTGGAGCATCTGTTTCCTCTCCTCACGCATCTGCTTCACTGCTTTCTTGCTAACACACACACACACACACACACACACACACACACACATACACACACACACACACACAAAATATAACATAATAAAGTAATGGTAAACACACATATGTGGCCAAGAAAACAGTAAACAGAAAAAAAAAAAATCCAGTTAAGGATGTTTTGACTTTGATGCTTTACCTCTCCGAAATTTTTGTCTTGTAGTCTTCTATATTCTGTTCATACTCTATGTTTTCTTTACGGAGAGGTGCAAAAGCATCATGTTTTGATTGAAGCTGCAGTTGAGTGCCGGATACCTCTGCTTCCCCCTCACGTTTCTGTAGACAAAACAACATACAGAATGCCATCGAGTGGATGCACTTATCCAAAACACCCTTCAGTGCCATGAATTCAAACATTACTAGCATGCATAACGCTAGTGCAAGTCAAATCTTGGCAGCTGCCTCCATGTTTTAGCCAATAAAATATAAAGACACAAAAGTAGCAATCTGCGATTACGACTTTTTTTGGAGGGTATGTGGACAATACTTACAGTTCTCACTATGTCCTCTCGCAATGCAATTAGTTTCTTTTTTAATTTAGAATTGTTTTGTATTTCATCATCAATTTGAACTTTCAACTGCAAAATCTGTAACAAAAGGGGGAAAACAGGACTATGACTATTCTGTATACTCGTGACGAATAAAAAGTGTAAATGTGGTCACTATCAGTTACCTGCTCTTTTTCCGTTTTTTCGCGTTCCATCAGTTCAGGGATATACTGCATCATGGTTGTGCACTTTTGTTCTGTAAGAGTGATTGTTTTTTCAGCCTCTTTTTTTTCAGCACATAGACCTTCATCAAGCTTCATCAACTGGTTTAAATCATTTCTGCAGGAAAAAAAGACATTGTTGTTCATTATTAAGTTGGTGTAATCACATAGAAACTCACAATGCATTTCCATCACAGTATGTTGACCACAACATTATCAGATCCAATATATCGTAGATAATATTGATGTAATATATTGTGGTAGTCAGTTTCACAAATGTCTAAAATGCTATATTAAAGTTTGAAGTAGTGTAATGAATCTGCGCTTGATACAGAAAGTTGATAAACAGTAGCCATCCTGTGAAAAAGACAGCATATTTCATGGAGCTGTAATAATCCTACATACAAAACACCTTAATGAAAAATAACATCTGATGAAATGTTCATTAACTATGTGTGTGGTTATTGGGATAAATCCATTCGTCTTTATACACTTATGTACCCAAGGTGCTTCTGATTTCCTTGGTACCGACATAAAACTTAAAAATCTCAATAAAGTGTTTTGAAATAGCAAAATCACAATAAAAGTAATTACAGACAAATAAATAGCAGTCACAACAAAGTACAGAATTCCGCTCATGTCCTAATATTTCAAGTTGAAAGCAACTGGGGATACTGAGTACGGATCGTTCTGGAATTACTACTAATTTATAATAACTGAAGTAGAAAATGAGGAAAGAAATTCATATATTTTGTTTTTCTTTTCTTGGGTCTTGGGTGAACATGCAGTTCACAGTTACAGTAAATACTTACATTCTGTTAGCCAACTGACTTTTCAGTGCCAACAACACGTTATCCAGAGATTTCCTTTCATTGTTGGCATCCTGCTCCATCTTTTCAAATTCTTTCTGAATCGTTACGAGATGCCTTTGTGTACTTAAGTAAACTTCATCGGCCTAGAAAAGGGAGAGGGTGTTAGAAACTCAATATTATCCATATCCAACAATGATTTCTGAACAACTTCATAAAGTTATTGTTATCAAGTCACACTTTGCAGGTCCAGCCTCCCATAGCATACAGATAGCCCCTGCTACAAGCAGCACAATGGCTACACGCTACAAATACATTTACAGCTTTTCTTAGCCTATACAAAACTTAAAAAATCTGGAAATCCCAACATTAAACCAGTGTTAAGATCTTCAGAACTGTCAGGATGTTATTTGTTTTAAGAGTCAATTTAGGGTTTCATTTTAGGTAAAGGTGTCCTGCTGCATGATGATCCCGCTGTCTCTTAATATCATCCTTCTCTTCATTTCACATTAATGGCATATTTGCATGTACACATTAAGCCTACAGACTCAGCTGTAAAGCTATATGTCATTAGATGTAGATTCATTCTGTCGTAAATTAAAGAAATAACAGATAAGCTACATAATAAGTCAAGGAATCTTCGGAGTTATTAGAATTCATTTCTGGGGGATCAGGAAGTCCAACCAGTTGTTCAAACAGAGAGATTTGATTCTAGAAAGTACTGCGTGTATACTAGACCTAGAAATAGTCAAATTCCTTCTGCCATGCTACTTGTGGGTGAATGAGATACAGCTACTCTGTGAAAAGAAACTGAAAATAATATGATGCATATTTGACTGTGGTTACATGCTAATGTAAAAATACACCAGTATGTATAAACCACAGTATAATCTGCGGTTTAGCATTGTATGGAACTACACTACTGTTGTAAAGACAGGTTCCAGGGACCAGGGAGTAACCAAAATGTAAATGTGGGACTAGGAGGTTTTGCACATTCAGCCATAAGCACATTAACCTCATCTGATTAGAGAATTACATTTTGTAACGTAACACAACAGGACTGTGTTCACAATAAACTGAGCAAAAATACCAAAATAATACCTAATCTTCCAACAAAGACTGAGTTTAAACTACAAAACTACAAACAGACATTTACAGCTTTTGTGCATTTAAAGTTATAAACAGGGTAATGGAATAAATCTAATTAGAAGCTACCTCTTCTTGTGCAGTGTTGATTTCTTTTATGATGCCCCTCTGGAAGCCCAGGTTTTCATTCACAATGGGAATTTGCTTTTTGAAAAAGGTGATGTTCTCATGTAACTGCTGGTTCAATAACTCAGTGTGTGACAATTTATCCTGAATATGGTCAGTTTTCCCTCTTTCTACTTTTAGCTGCCACTTCAGCTCAGTGATGTCTCTGATACTAGCATCATGCTCTGAAAAAAAAAAAAAAAAAAAAAAAAGGGAGTTAAAAAGTTTGTTCCTAGGGGTGAGGGATGATGGAATTACAATACTTTAATAGAAAGAGGTCTGGGAACAAATGACAAAACACCTTTTAGTCACTGACCTTTTTGGACAACCAAAGCATGCTCCTTCTGCTTCCACAATGAAATACTATCAACTTTATTCTCCAGAAATCGTTTTCTTCTCTTTTCTTTGAGGATAGCTTCCTCTGCATACTGCCGATCAGCCTCCAGCCGCTCAATCAGATACACAACCTCTACAAGGACATCATTTATTTTCTTTAACAATGGGGAACTTTCTGAAAGACAGAATCCATAATAGTCAGGTTAATATACAAAAGCATCAGCAAGTAAACCAATCTGCAATTAAACTATTTTTGCAATTATTATTATAATCTCATGAATTAACACATAGTAAAAGTGTTTTCATCACCTCTTGCACTAATTGAGATGCCTTCAACAAACAACTCTGTAGATGTCACTGATTCAGTATCTGAGTCTTTGGACTGAAGTCTGTTTCAAATAAGTGAAATTCATATTCATACTTTTATGTCATACAGAATAAATAAACATGAAACAAAAACATTATAATACTCTACCTTAAAGTTTTACTGTACTTCTTCTCTTGATCAATGTGCAACTGATTTTTTCCATACTGGTATAAGACATGAAAAAAAAAGGAAAAAATTAAGCTTTTAAATTTACTCCCACCAGTCTCAGAATGGGGGTTGGGTTTGATCACGTCTAAACATCAATTTACCTGTTGAAACCAACTTTCCACAGTCATCCTAATCTCCCGAATATGGTAAATAGCATTGTTGACACAGGGTAAGGGACTGTTGAGCAAAGCACAAGTGCGACGTCTGCCAGTACAGACAAGCTGAAGATCTGCTTGATCTTAAGAAACACAAAATATTAAAATCTGTAAAAAAAAAAAAACCTCTAGTTTATTACAATTGTTTTAAGATAATTAATAGAATTTTATATGGAACCATGTCTTGATGATAAAAAAAAAAAATCAATTTTCTGGAATAAGCATCCACCCTTCAGTTATTATAAGTTAAGTTTGAAAGTAACTAAATAAATGTAATTCAGGTGTAAGAGATGCTCTGTGGTTCTTTACATTCCCTTTGCTTATGATTGCACTCAGTGTGCAAAAGATTGGAAGCATCGGTAAAAGAGCAGAGACATCTAACTCCAATGTCTTAAGATAAACCCAAGGGCACAATTCTTAGTGGTGAAAGTGCGCCATCTGGCGGATCAAAGGGGGACAGTAACACCGGTGCTGAACATACTGTACATGTCTGGGAAATCACTACTTTTGGAAAAGTATTGTTCATATCATTGTACATTAGAATGTTTATTCATAAGAAAAACAACCTTTAGGCAAATTCAAAATGTTAAAACTTATTAAAGACCAACATCTATCACTAGGACGCGGATCACGTACAGTTGGTTTTCAATATGTATGAATCTTCAATGAGTATGTGAATGAATACCACAGCAAACACTGGTTACAATTTAGCTTTGTATATCAGTTAGGATTATATTACAAATAATATGTATAGTTTGGAATTAATATTTGCTCAGAACTTCAATATGTTGCTTGTTAATAATGCAAAGTTTGGAAAACAAAAATGTCCCTTAAAGCTTGTTGTACCTTCTCACTCCTGAATAATGCTAAGCCACTGCATAAGATAGACGTTAAGTTAAACGTAATTCGTTTTTAATTGGATGGTCTGTAAAACTAAACATAGACAGAGAGAGAGGGAGAGGGAGAGAGAGAGAGAGAGAGAGAGAGAGAGAGAGAGAGAGAGAGATAGAGAAAGAGAGAGAGAGAGAGAGAGAGAGAGAGAGCTGTTTATACATACAAACATACATACATTAAATACATTTTCAATTGTCCATGATCTTATCCTGAACATATACAAACAAATACAATATATTGTGAATGCTACAGTGACCTGTGTTCATTTGAAAATTAAAAACCAGTATTCCAGTATGCATATTAACATTCGAATGCTTTACAAGTAGGGCTCGTTATTTGGGGGATTTATTTTATAAAATACATAGAGGCAGGAACTTTAACCATATATTGGCTAAATAGCAAATAAGGGCTTTTGATCAGTAGGTATTAATACAATGACGAGACACAGCTCTTTCTCCCTTTTCTGTCCCGGTTATAATTACATGTGGGAATGTTTTGCCCATATCTCAGACAGTTGTTTCTCAGTCTTCCTTTTCTCCTTCTGTCTCTTTCCTAAGGTTCCGGGCCAAATTTTTCAATGGCTGGTGCTTGAAAGCTACAGGGGCAGCCTAGTATTGTGTCTACAATAAAGCCTCGGTAAACGAGAAATCCTGTTCTGCCACCAAGGCATCAGGTGCCAACTGGAAAAATTAAGTGGTTCTTAGCAGGAGCAACGCTTAGGTTTTGAGCTATTCTAAGCTACACCTTGTAAGGCGTGAGTATCACCGATTCTCTTTGGAAACCAATGTGTCTACACATCCACAATATATAGTATCTTTAAGCATTACAAACCTTGGTGTGATTCTCACCACCAGGCTTTTTGCCATAAAATTGACATCTGGCGTTGCCAGGCCGCTTTTTAAGGACAGTATTAAATGCACAGGGTAGTTAATGGTCCCCTTCATTGAAGTATTCATTGAAATCAAATGTGTGCAGCAAGACAGAGCAAAACCACCAAGTAGAGTTATAAGCAAAATCAAAGAGACTGGCAGATAAAGTGCTACGCTAATTACTGAGAAATACTGTAGGTAGGTAACGAACCTATACTTGGAACTAGCTGAGGAATAGTTATCTTGTCACAATGCCCCATTAATTAGTAGAATGGCTAGTGAGGTAGTTGACTCAGACCAAAAATGGACAGAGTCGAGAAAAAAATTTAAGATTTGCCCAAAATGAAGGCCATCTGTTGTTGGAAGAGTTTAGATGAATAATACACGCTGAAAGAAACAGATGAGGAATGAAGGTAAGGCAATATATTAGTGAGTCTGACTAGCTCTAAACCACACTGGCAGAGTATATTAGAGCCTCAGAGCAAGTCCATGTGAGTCTGAGGCCCAATCAGGTGCCTTTTAGCCTCTGCCATTATGTGTAGAGCAGGGGTCTACCGGGGCGGGCTACCTGGTGCCCACAGGCACCATATTGGTGACCCCTGGTGAAGAGACACAGGGACATTCCTTAAACATCACTGAATAGCCCTGTGATTATTCAGATTCACTATTTTTAATCATTCTGTGTTGTGCAGATGCTCAAACCTTAGCAGGGCAACATTGCACACAACATGCCACCACATTAGCGTTGCTAAAATGAATCATGTAGGTGATCACACTGGTCCATTTAATTTTGATCGACTTTCATTGTCTACATAGGTTCACTGTGTTTCAAGTGTGTCTTTGCAAACTGGTCACAGAAAAGTGCACAAAGAGAACACTAGAGGTGTTTTTTCCCAGTGTAATCCCTCATCTTTTAGATGGGTATATCTTAAAAAGTTGCCAAAATTGGGAAGAAAAGAACAAAGACGTTTAAATGTGCATTACAATGAAATCTTTTCAAAGCCAATAGAATTGCTTGAAATTTACGAACGTAACAGTATCAACACCCAAATCTGACCTGAAGTTTTGTTTTTATTTATTGTATGTTTCATAAACGCAAACAGTGATAACTAGCTCAGTACAAAAAAAAAAAATGATTTCAGTTGCAGCAGTGAGGAATTAGAGACATGCAGCACACTTTGTAGGCAGGTTTTAAAATACAAACAAAGCCTGATCAGAAAGCCAAATGGGAGGTGAAATTACATGGTTGATTATTGATTAAATCTGCCACACATTATTCTGTCCAATACATTAAAAATCAAAACCTAATCTAAACTGAATTGTCGCCAGAAAACAGCCGCAATTATAAAACCAGATAACTAATTAACTAACTAACTGACTGACTGACTACCTGACTAAGACGCTAGTTAGTTAACTTAATCCCTCTTCTCACCTTGTGGATTAGATTGTGCTTCCCTTGATGGAAATCTGAGGGGTTTAACGTCTGGCATTGCTCTAACTTTGCAGTAGAAATACTGACAAGATCACTGATTTTCAAGGCAAAAGTCACCGCCCTGTGGAAAAGCAGATACATCTGACGTTATGTTAGACAGTAACTTATCCCCCATGAACTAACTAAAACACCATCTTCAAGGTAAATATACTGGAACACTGGGTATTAACGTTATACTGTGCGCTGAATAATGTCGTGAAACTTGTGGACAAAGTTGACGAAGCTAACTATATTCCGAGCTAAAGTTTACTAGCGAGACGTTCACTCACCTATGGTTTCCGGTCCTTTAGCTAACGTTACGTTAACGTTTAATTAACTTGGCTCATAACAAATTAATGAGTCCGGGGGGGTCGTCGTCATGACAGAAAGTGAAAGCTAAAACTGGCTGGGTATCGGCTTTACGTTAGCCGTATTAAATGAGTTTTGCCTGTTTGATATGTTGAGGTCTTTCACATTTCCACAGCCCGTCTACATCCTGTAGAAAGTTGCTTTTTAATGAAGTTTTCCCCAAATGGAGTCACTGAAGTTGCTGTCAATCTTCTGTGGCGGTTGCTAGGCAACAAGGGGCTGCGCTTTGAAGAGACTACGTTGCGTTCAAGAACATCGGACAACCGTGATTTTCAATAGCCGCAATGTGAGGCGTTTGCTGCTTGTTTAGTATCAAAACAGACATATTTTGCAAATTAATGGAGTAAAAGAACAGTTACTTTAAAAAAATAAAGATAAGGGTAAATACATATTACCTTAGTCATGGCTATTTTTAACAGTGAAAGTGAAGGTCCTTTGCCATGTGTAAAAAACTGCAATGTGTACACACTAACAGAAAACAATTAGAATGAAGACTGATGGAAGAAGTATCAATATTCATATAGTAGAAAACAAAAGGAAGCAGAAAATAGGGAACACAATTAATAAGTACCTGGGTAAATGTACCTAGTTATACTCTAACACTGAGAATAGATGGAAACACGCTGCTGTATTTTTATACAATCCCAGCTCAGCAAAAATTTGACATGTTTGTGTTAATTATCATTACATAAAAAAAAACAAACTTAGAATCTTGTGGTTGCAAAAACCTATGCAAGGTCAAGGCTCACAGCTAATACTGTATTTGACTATCTAAGCATTATTATGTGTTGATTCAAATTGTTCTACCACGGAAGAAAATGACTTATATATTATACGAGTTAGTAGTTTCACAAAATGTGCAGAAATGTATTTAGTTACAATAGAAATGGTAAAATATTGTATGGTGTAAAGGTTTGATGTAAATGTGGTTCTTTCTACTAGACTTAATGACTCATTTTGTTAACAAACAATAACAAACACGTTTTATCTGCATGACGTCATCCTCCAAGCTACAACAAAAAAGTGCTTCAGCTAGCAACTGACTATTTGAGGATATGAATGAAAAACACATATATCTGTTTTTTTCTGTCTACCATCTCCAACTCTGTTTTATATCAAACTTTCATATTTTGCAGCCGAAGCAGGCTGACGCAAGTGAAGAGATCCCGCATTACGTCATCGTGAAGGCCACATACTGGAGGCAAACGCTGCCTGTGTTGAGCTCAGCCAGTGCGCTACCCGAAAATTTCCACAACACAAGCTTTGCAGGAGAGCGGCTCGACGAGGGCCGCTTCGTGCAGGGATGCAGCACCCGACACCCAAGAAACCCTGATCGCACCGCCGGACACGAGCCGCCGTCGTATTCCTGAATGGGAGAACAGTGATGTTGCATGACATGCTTCGAAATAAATTCTGGTAAGTCTTGCTCAAGTGCGCTGCTGCAGCTGCTGGAGGACGGCAAGCAGCAGCAGAGGGGCGACCTTAACCTACTTTGTCAGTCGGGGTGAAATTAGTTTCTTGTTTCAGCGATAAACAAACTAGGATGTACGTGTAATAAAAACGTGGAAAAGGGATTCGTAGATGCAGGATATTTCTGTAACGCCGAGACCTTTGTCTCTCGTCTACACAGGTGTCTGTAGCATGACAGGTGATGCCTGTGCTGAAAATGTACCGTACGATGCCTGTTGACTCTGTCGCTATCTTGGCTCAGTATTTCTGTGGTGGAATTTGTATTGTTTTTCTTAATGTCCAGAGGGCAGCCTGGCTCTGTCTATGCCCTGGAGTGCATCTCTTGTGACGCCTGTGATTGAAATGCAAATGTAAGTCAATTAAACAACACAGAATTTACCCTTTTTTGGGCTTCAAAAACAGTGTTGTTCACAAACACTACATTGTCGGTGGGCTTTCATCTAACATTACCGTATAGTCCCAAAGTTTTGGCCTTTTTGCAACTGAAACCCTTGGTAATCATCTGCAAGCAACAGAACAGAGGGCCCTCTGCAGCAGACGTCACTGACTGGTACCAGACAGGAAGACAAAACTGTTTCCTGCAACACATTTACTACAGCACTAAAGCACAGCAACTGATTAGCCTTAAGTCAATGTTGCAGCTTCTTGATTCCTGTTAGGGGACCTGATTTGGATGCCAGTGTGGTTCATAGAGTCTCGTGATGTAAAAATAACTCCAATCACTGGTAACAGCTGCGATGTACTGTACTGAGGCAACCAAACACATATTGCTCTGTAACTCAAGCAAGCGCATGTGTTTGGAAATGTTGCATGACAATCTGTTCTTATAGTAAAGCAAGGGAGACATAAATTAACAGCACTATCCTCTGTTTTATTGAGCTGCTACAGAAATAGACTCATAATGTAAATAAATGACTAATAAGGCATTTTATTGTTGCTGGCATTCAAATACATCCATTGCTCTTGACTCTTGGTTTGCTTTTGCTAGTGCTTAGCCCAGCTGGTCTTTCTGCAATGTTAACGGGGAATTATTTGCTCTTTTAAGGGAAGTTATTCTAATGCTGCCAGTTTGACAGTGCCACAGAGAAAGAGTAATGTTCGCTGGGCACATGCCAGGAATGAGGTTTGGAGTCTGCAACTAGAGAGCAAAGCTGTACAAGAATGTAGAGCCTTCTCGTTTGTTGTTAAAGATAGAGGCAGCACAGGCTGTATCCTCACTGACTAATTTCAGATATGTTTTGTCAGGGTCGTCCATTTGGGCTGCTTTTGTTGTAATGCCTGGTTGGTAGAGAGGACTTTGTGTTTCTGGAAATTTGTTTCTCCAAGACTTCAGGTCAGATAAGAGAGGAATACAATCATGGTACTTTATAGAAGGTATGTTGGTCATCGTGTCCCCCCACCACCACCACCACCACCACTGTAACATTTGCACTGATTGCACTGGCTAAACATCTACTTTTGCTAGAGATTGTATCAATCCCAGTTATTTCCGAGACTGAAAACAGATCGCAGAAGGTCCAATAGCTCTGGACGTGTTTGCTTGTGATGTGGAAAATGATTCCAATATTAATCAGTGCTGTAGCAAAGATTTGTATACTTTTTCATCCAGACACACACACATTAGTGATGGTGCACTTGCATATCCATTACTTTCAGACGGACAGTGGACAAGTGCCTGCTGGCAGTGGTCTAATGTTGCTGTGTATATATCTAAAACTGATATTTACTGTCTTCATCATTGCCTTAACTGGCAAAATACCTGTTATCTGTTTTCACAGAGCTGCCAAAAGCAGCATAGAAAAGTATTAACTTTAAAATGCAGATATGTTTATTCTTAGATTTTCTGACTTGTCAGAATAATACGCAATAAATATTTGTTTCGGCCGTAGCACTCATCGCCATGCTTTGAGGTGACTTCCTGCACTAATTTCAGATTTGCTCTTAAACTGGATTTCATATAGTCCTTGATCTCCAGAATTGACTGACATCAGAGGAAGAAGGGCGGTAAAATCAAAGAGAAAGAAGTTTGCTATTGTTTGCTTTTTAGCACGAGGGGAATTCTCATTTCTTCACCATGGGTCTCTGCAGCATAATAATTGTGTCTACTAATTACTGACAGAATGATTTTAAATACCTGCCTTTAGCATTGCCTTGCAGAAAGTATGCTTTCAAACCACTCACCCAAGAATTACCTTCCTAGTGTTATCTTAAAGAGAATAATTACTAGTGCACAAAACTTCTCTACAAAGTTTGCATGTCTGCAGTAGGAGGTGTATAGTGTGTGTGTGTGAGTGTATGTGTGTAGGGGGGTGCTATGTTTTTACAAATGGAGCGACTGGGATCTTTGCTTCCATGGCAACAAACCACATGACTAGGTGTATTAGATTGCCTTGGACAGTGTGCAGCGAGGCATGGTGTGAGCATTTTCTCGGCTGCTCTGCCCCTTTCAAAGTCTTGTCCGGGGTGTTACTTAAGTTTTTGGTGCCCCGCTCACAGTTTTGGTTTATTAATGGTAGTTTTAGAGAGAGGCCACTTACCGTTTTACAGGAAAGACCTGGTCACATTCGTACCAAAGATGCCACTGTAGAACCACTGTCTGACCCGTCTGCTAGAAAACCGGGGTTAATGGCCATGGTCAAAGGTACCATGGTAGTAGTCTATGCTGCTTTCACTCAGTTTTATTCCTGCCAGTGTCCAGAGCTTGAAACAGCGGGTTACTGGGTCACTTTTCTAACCTTTAGGCCACTACTACCAGAAGCACTCTTACAGGATTAACCAGTTTTCACCTAATTTTCTAGTCATTTGTCATCACAAATAGTAAATACAAAGTTCAATGTTTACAATAGTACAATAGAAATCTTATGAATCATAAGTCAGTAGCCTTTACTAGGTGCAAGTGTGTGAAATCTAGATTTCTCTATGAGGATGAAGTAAAAGAGTGTTTCCCTTTTGTCTTTTTAGAGGGTTTGAAGAGTGGTTTCCATTTTTTTTTAGCCTTTCCAGATGGAAAAGTGTAAGGATGCATTAAACTGGGTGTTTGTATAATGTGATGTTTTTTCAGTCCTATTTTTGATTTACACTCTACTAACTATTCTCAACATTATCTAAAATAGTGTTAATGTTAAACAAAACCTTTGCATCTGTTT
Source organism: Channa argus (assembly GCF_033026475.1). NCBI lineage: Eukaryota > Metazoa > Chordata > Actinopteri > Anabantiformes > Channidae > Channa > Channa argus. The sequence goes on along the minus strand of NC_090210.1, from coordinate 2,494,036 downwards.
GATAAAGACCATATAGGTCAAAATGTGGATTAAAAAGTGGGAGCAGACAATGCCTCTCCTTCCTCTCATTCCATTTTTTTTGTCTGTACCCAACTTGGGTTGGATGTGCACACCTTTGAAAGCCTGACATGTGTAGCAACAATACCAAAGGGGGGCAGGGGCCTGGAAGGTCAGTTCAGTGAACCTGGAGTCTTTGGGCCCCTTTATGATATGAGGCCCCTGCACAGTTTTTCCAATTGCTATCCAGCCTTAGCAGTTACTTGCTATTAAAACATAACTAAATATTTTTGTAATGTAATAATTTAGTGAAATGACAATTTAGATGTGAGTTGCATGACACATGGACATAATGTTGTTTTAGTACGTTTTTGTATGTTGTAATGGAAATACCTTCTGAAAGTGCAGCTCAGTTCATTAGTGATTTTACAGAAGAAAGTAGAAAGCAAAAGGAAATGTTTTGTTCAGTGATTGAAAATCTTCATTGGAACAGTTAAAAGCTGAGATAACAGGTTCTGACATGACTTTCTCTCTTCCTGGCCAGAATGATTGAAGACTGTAGGCGGAGCGGTGACAACATGGCAGATAGAAGGCAACTGTTCATCGAGATGAGTAAGTACTCAAGGCCACAGCTCGGTTTGATCCAGGCCGGTAGATCAGTTTTACTCAGCAACCATAAAAATGGAAAATCATTGTTTATAACTTTCATGTAAAGCACATATCATGAAGATCAAGTGTCTCTACTGGTGGTAACCGGTTTGATTTTAAAAGCTGACAGATAAGCCTCCAGTGTGACCTCCTGCTCTCAAACGGTGTGAAGGCACACTACACTCTATGACGACACAAAGAGTGTGTTTTCTAAAACTCACAGTTTCTATTCATAATAACTTTATTACCGATCTTACTTTTCACCAGTATTTATTTCAAGCACAAAGTGAGTTTTTTATTTATTTATTTATTTAATTATCAGTTTATGTTATAATTTCATTTCTTACTGCCTTTAGTTTGAAGGAGCAGACAACCAGTCACATAACCTCTCTGCTATGTTTGATCTCAACTGGCAGGAAAAGACCTTGTAATGAAAAGTATCATTTTAATATAAAACATGCAAAAATGGCCTTGTGTAATAAATAAAGATTTTTAGATAAAATACATATGAAACATCTGTTCTAATACTCATATGAGCGCTTTTACTGTAAAAAGGTTGAAGAATATTTAATAATTAAAGGTTAAATTTATTATGTATTACACAATAAATACAGTAAAAAAACAAATCATATATTAGTTATATCATAATGTCATTTATATTTTGCACTGATTTATCCTCAGGGGCTCAAGACCTGGATTCCATAAGATTATCAACATACAGAACAGCCTGTAAACTTAGATTTGTGCAGAAGAAATGCAATTGTGAGTATGAGTGAGTAGTTTTAATTAAGTCCCTGTGCTAATATTTTCCTAAGAAAATATTTATATCCAGTTTTTATTTTTGCTCTCCAGTGCATTTGGTTGACATTTGGAATGTTATTGAGGCTTTCCGAGAGAATGGCCTCAACACCATGGACCTCAATGCTGAGCTCTCTGTGGCTCGTCTAGAGGTGGTAATCTCCACCATTTTTTACCAGCTGAACAAGCGCATGCCCACCACCCACCAAATCAATGTGGAACAGTCCATCAGCCTGCTGCTCAACTTCCTGCTGGCATCCTATGACCCGTGAGTAACACGTCACATGACGGTTGGTGGCTGCTTGTGTACCTTTACATCTAAGGTTTTGACATGAGTTAATGAAGCGTGAAATGCGAGTCTGACGTATCTGCCAAAGTGGAGTGAAAATACACCTTAATATTGTGACACCATGCAGCTGTAGAATGTATATTTCAGTGAAGGTAAAAGCCAAGTAAACATTTCTTAAGAGTGATCACTCTAATTCAAGTTTGCCTTTAAAGGTTTTGCCATTGAAAAAAGCGGCACACAAGCATTGACAGCTCCATGTAAAAGAATCTATAACCATAATGTAAACATTATTTGCTCCTTTCAGGGATGGCCATGGGAAGATATCTGTCTTCGTTGTGAAGATGGCCGTAGCAACCATCTGTGGAGGAAAAATTCTGGATAAATTAAGATGTGAGCAACACAGGAAATTCTTACTTTACTGTTAATTATAAAAAATGAAATGAAAAACTCTCCATTTGAGTTGTAATAAATTCTAAAGGATTCGAATGTTCACCCTCTGCTTCAAGTGTTGTTTTTAAAAGACGACGCAGTACTGGTTTGGCTCTCTTTGTCTTGAAGAAGTCATTATCTAAATTATTATCCGAAGGATAAGGTTTATTACATAATCAACAAAATGTGTGGGAGCAGCAGTATTAGATCATGTAGGAAAAAAAGAGAGGTGTATGATAACAGTTGATTTTATTAACTGCTGTACTTTATTCTGTTTCCCAAATAAGTGGGGTAATCGTATTGTGTAATGCTGTAATCAGTGCACTGTGGTGCCAACTGACAATTAGTTTGAATCATTTGTATGTCTCCCAACATTTTTTTTTCCAGATATTTTTTCACAGATATCAGATGGCGCTGGAATAATGGTGCACTCGCAGTTTGACCAGTTTCTGAGGGAGGTTCTTAAATTACCAATGGCAGTTTTCGAGGGTCCTTCTTTTGGTTACACAGAACAAGCAGCACGAACCTGCTTTGCACAGCAGGTGAGGGTCCATTAAACACAGGGAGTAAAACGGAACCTGCGATTGTGTTTGCATTCACTGTGTGCGGGAATCTCAGTCTCCTCTCTCACAAATATCAACAGAAAAAGGTCTCCCTCAACACATTCCTCGATACGTTGATGTCAGACCCACCCCCTCAGTGTCTGGTGTGGTTGCCGCTCATGCATCGGCTTTCCAACGTGGAGAACGGTAATACACCATGCACAATATTTATGAATAAGACAACCCGCAGGGCCAGGAGGATGTAAAGTTCAGCTTTGCATCATAATCTTGAGTCACCATGCACAGATTCAGTCAAGCTGCTATACACCGTGAATCACACACAACACACTCACACAGATTGCAGATGACCCATTGGGACCTTACACCCTGTGCATAAGTGTGTGTGTGTGTGTGTGTGTGTGTGTGTGTGTGTGTGTGTGTGTGTGTGTGTGTGTCTATTTATGATGCACTCATCCTCACAAGCCTCCTCCATGTGTGAAAAACAGAAATGTGACATGAATACACATACACAGCTTCCTGCTGTAAACATTAGGAAATATGTTGTCATCCAAACAGAATATCCGTGCACATCTGTCCTTAGATTAATGAAAATGAATCCTCTACTGACTGCAATGTGCAACATATCTGGTCTTGTTGTCACATCTGTTTTTGCGCGCGTGTTGCGCATCAGTGTGGGTTTGTGTGTGACCCCCCCCCCTCCTTTCCTCCCTGCAGTCTTTCACCCGGTCGAGTGCTCCTACTGCCATACTGAGAGTATGATGGGCTTCCGCTACCGCTGCCAGCAATGTCATAATTACCAGCTCTGTCAGGACTGCTTCTGGAGGGGGCATGCCAGCGGTTCCCATAGCAACCAGCACCAAATGAAGGAGTATACGTCATGGGTAAGTGAAGCAGAGGGAGGTGTGTCTACTCCGGACCAGTCATTGTGGCTATTTTTGATCACAATGTAAGGAGGGGTAATTCTGGATGCAGGTGACAGTATTGCTGTAACATTGTTATGAGCTCAGAAAAGATATTAGTGTCCTCATGTTTACATGACTGGCACGTTCTGCGCTTCTCCCAGAAATCCCCTGCTAAGAAGTTATCCCATGCTCTCAGTAAGTCACTGAGCTGTGCATCCAGCAGAGAGCCTCTTCACCCCATGTTTCCTGAAATGCCAGAGAAACCTCTCAACCTAGCTCATATTGTGTAAGTTCATCTTTTTTTCTTTGTTTCTCTTTGCTGCAGAAACCGACAAATCCAGTGCGGGCGCGTTCTTAGTCGAGGTCCGTATAAGCAGACCATTTTAAGATGCTCCGATTTCTATTTCAGATACCGAGATGTTTGGTTTTATCCCTAAGCCGATAATTATCCTGTAGCTGCCTCTAAGTCTGAAGTGATTCCAGTCAATCTCTTAGGTCAACTGATCAATGAAGCTTAATTATAGCCTTGGGAATGATTGTAATCTGCCCTGCTGCTGCTACCTTTCCATTTGACTTGGCTGCTGTTGTTTGTTGTCATAGAAATATTAAAGCCTACACGAGCATAGACATTGTGTCAATCCTATGCTGTCTATTACAGAATAAATGAGCCACTTCCGGTGCCAGGAACATCTCTACTATTACAGCGGCTTTGTCTATGTTTATTCGGGGCATGAATGTTTAGCTTTGAATTGAATGTTGATTTTCTTATTTTTGTTCTCACAGTAAAGTAATTTATAAAACTTGAACTGCCAAATGGATTCCAATTATTGCAGCCAAATTCTTAATACAAATTCAGAAAAATAGTGTACACAGTAAAACGATAAACTGTATCTGCCTATATTAGTATTTACATGACAAGGATCCCACACGTCTGCATAGTCATAAAGTCAGTCCCTCAAAGATTTCACAGATGTGTTTGAGAGTGTTGCAGCCTAAAATGCCTGATTTTGCAACAGCTTTTCTAAAAAACAACTGTGATGAAAGGTGCCACATTTTTACCTAGGCTTAAATTGCAAGGTTGCACAGAATTCATGTATTTATTTTGTTGAATTTATTGTTGCAACATTGCAAAATCTTGGAGGGACTGAATTGTGATCAAAAACATCTACATATATGCTCAGTGAGACCTATTACAGTTTAAAATAAAAATAAATGTTCTTTGCTTTCCCCAAAATAGTGAGATGTTTTGTGTTATTTTGTAAATCTTTTTTGTAAACAAAAGCATAGACGCTTAAAAGCTTTTATTATTAATTAATTATTTTCATTCCTTTCTTTGTTCCACACTTTCCTCAAAATAGAGACACATGGTGAGTGTGTTTTAATTAACTAACACATTTTTTTTTGTTACGTTTAGTTATATCTTTTACTCATTGTTGGTTTGCTTTGTTTGTTTGTTGATCCATTGGATTCGTTTCTCCATTTATTGCATGTTTCCACTGTAGACCACCTCCTGTGTACTGGAGTAATCATAACAATTTGTTACATGTCCAGCAAAGTATTTCAGAAAATAGATGATAAATAATCCACTAGAAATGTATAACAGTGAAAGATTACAAGAAGAAAAATGCAGCGGCATAAGGGAAAAACGTGTTACATTTGAAAAATGCTATCTTTTTCTGTCTAGGCCACCAAGACCGGTGAACATCACCAATGACTACTCCTTTTCCCATTCCATGCCTACATCAGGGAACCCTTACTCCACCAAAAAGTAAGTACAGCAGCAGGAACGATGGATGTCCTGCTTTTTAAAACCCAGCTTTTTTTTTTTTTTTTTGTGATGCTCCCTGAAGGCCTGATGCACAGTAGACTCTGTGACCCCCAGAGTCTATTTATTTTCCAAATAAATATGTGCGCATATATGAACAATTGTGTATCACCATGTTTTGTTTTGTTTTTACTTGTGTGGTTTACTGCACTGAATGCAAATGGCTTGCCTTACAGTAAGCATAATGATGTTGAGCAAAAAAAGCCCTTGACTGGGTCTGCTCCACATGTGTTGAAAGGGAGAGGGTAAGTGACACAGGTGTGCGTACGAGAATGCTTTTATAAAGCAAATGCATGTGTGACCTAATGTAGATAATAATCATAGGGCACAAACTTGAGTGCTAAGGAAACTACTAACCTGTGTTCTCATAGAGTGGTGGACATTGTTGCTCTCAAAGGGCTGTTTCAAAGATGAACCCGTGCATCATAACGATCATCGGCCATTAGTTTGGAATGTCTAGTACCATCGTTTTAGCCAAATAGAAAAAGGCAAATACTAACTGCCAGTTCCCAATATAAGCTGCCTTTGAAAGTTATCCTTAATCTCCTCTTGAAGCTGCAGGAGTTAAAAAGTGTAAATTCTCATTGGTTATGATATATGTGAGTGTAACGACCTTTTTAGATGAAATGGAATTCATGCATGTATTTTGGAAGCTAAAACTATTGTCAACCCTCTTGTAGTAGAATTCAACTGACCTCCTCTGCACCTGCATTTGATGAAGAAAGTGTTTCTTAAGTGAACACTAGTCCCTTTCATAGCCCAGGCTTATAGAAACACATACATATGATGTGATGAGTGAGGTTAGGTTATTGATGTCAATGCACCTGACGTTGTAATTGCTGTTTGCACAAGCAGAGAGACTATATAATACAGGGGTTTCAGGTGATGTGCCATCTAGAGGTTTGCTAGCATTTGCTCAACAGTGACTTGAAAAAATATCTGATAAAATTTCTAAACTAAAATAAAACCAAAGTCGGTTTCATTGATAAACAGAATGAAATATACGGTTAAGTTGCAATCTAGCTGCTTAGTGTTGCATTTCCCGAAAGCTGGGGGCTTGCATATTATGCATATTGTAATATGTGTGATATTTATTAGTCATATTTGATGTGATACGCATAATTTAAAAAGAGTGCTCAAAAAAATATATCCTGAAAATTGAAGATTAAAACAGCCACATGTTTCGACCTCCTAACCCCAACTTGTAAAGTGGCCTTTTAAAACGACATAAATATTGTTTTTTTATATTCGATCAAATGACCAATAAATCTAATGGTTGGTTGGTTGCTTCTTGTGTATAATACTGTTTATCACATAATACAGTAGGACACTTTGGCCCTAGAAGGCATTTTTCTGTGCACGATTTTGTTTTAGTTGACTCTCAACACTCTAAATATGGATTAGAGTTGATTACAACATTTAGCAAAACAGAGTGAAAGTTAAAATGACATTTTGCCAGCAAACAACATGTAATTTTTATCTTGTGTCTTCTAGATGTAGCAAAAAAAACCCTGTGCCCTTAGTCAAAGCGCTGGTGCCCAAAACTTTTTAAAAAGCATGTAGTCACAAACCGAAATTTGAAGTTATTGTGACACATAATCTGTCTGGTAAAGAAATTCCAGTGTTTGACGTAGAAATAGGTGCAAAGCCTCTATAAATATAGGAGTTACAGTGAAGACTTTGCATGTTTTAAGCAGTAGCTTGTTTCCCTTTTAATAATTTTAGTAATAGAACACTGGGTGATGCTTGTACAGTGTAAACAGCCCACATGGCTTGTAGGGTTGTTGGGCATGTCGTCAATCATACCCCCAACCTCCATCAGTGGTGTTTCTCCCAAACATAATATGGCCTTGTTTCTAGCCAGTCACCCATGAATGGCTGCTTTTCATCCTTCCCTTTCCTTTTGTCGTGCTCCCTCCTTCCCTCTCTCAGCTTTCTCTTTCCCTCTCCTCCTCTGTTGTCACCTGTGTAATGTTATGGTTTTATGTTTTGTGAAACCATGCACCGTTCCAGGTTGAACTACAACCTCGATGTTGCTGATAGACTTGCTGACGAACATGTTCTGATTGGCCTCTATGTGAATCTGCTCCAAAATTGCCCTAAAACATGGTTAGTTTGGTGTGTTGCTGTGTTTGCCAAACATCCGTGGAATAGCATCTGTTGTGCTGAACCGCCACCTTGCAGGCTTTCTCATAAACTAACCTTATTCTTAATCTTTTCCAGTCCTAACACTGCATGTGGTTAATTTTACAGAGCAGTTGCCTTGACTTGTACCGCTAATATCAACGTCTCATTCAGCAGCAATTAGTGTTTGTCAGATTTTGTTCTACCTGGAACAGGAACTACAAACATAGTCCTTGAGGACTATTCTTTTTTCCCCTCAGTAATTATACCCATTAAGTAATAAGTAATGGTTTATAAAGTAATATCATCTCCACTTTCATAACCCAACTCCCTTCCTGTTTTTGTGTTATTATGTAGGCAGGTTAGCATGACTACAGGGGCCTCTGCTGGTTTTCTGACTAGTCAGACCTTTGAACAAAACACACTCTTAGATTTTTTGCATTTGCCTGCATATTTTATATCTGCATAGCTGCATATTAACTGTGTCGTGTTCTGACTCCCATCTCTATTTTCCTCTTGATCAGTTTGCTGGAGAGCAGTAACCATCAAGATGAAGAGCACAGTCTCATCGCCCGCTATGCTGCTAGACTGGCTGCTGATGCTGCGGTGAGATATGCTGTATATGAGACATTTATCGCACACAATATCATAGTATCTTTCATCGGTGTCCGATGCCAAAAATCTGTCCTTGATGGGAACAAAGCTTAATTTATGCTGCTGCTCACCTCAGAGGGGTTTCAGAAAGAAGGGATTTACAGATGGTGATTACTTCTAACCAGGCCAGTACTCTAGTTCATGCTCCGATCGAGTCTTGATGGATGTCTAGTGACTTAAGTGTTTTGTTCTCTCTGTGAGATATGAGATAAAGCAGTGGATGACATCACCCAGAGGTAAAGCCAGTTCATGATATGTCTCTTGCTTGGATTCACCTGCAGGCTCAACAGCAGAGGGTCCCCACAGACCTCCCCTGCTCTCTGGATGCCAACAAACAGCAGAGGCAGCTCATTGCTGAGCTCGAGAGCAAAAACAGGTTAGGGATGAGAGCCTTGGTGATACTGTTTAGTTCTCTTCTGTTTGTCTCTCTACTTTTCCCCCCCCTGAAATTCACCATCAAAATAATAGACCATAAAACCACATCCATTAAGTAAATTAACAACTGATCATAAGACTGACGTACACAACGTCAGTCAACAACAAACCCACAGAGAATTGTCTCTCCTTTCAGCGTGAATTTACTGAGCTTTAAAACACTTCTGCACAGAAGACATGTTCACTTGTCACAGGAAAAGAACAGGTGTAAATAATAAAATGAATAAGTGTTTTACACTGCTTCGCATTTATCCGATCCACCGATGGGGGAGCTGTTATGCAGCTGACCTGCACTCACCGGGAGCAACTACATTGGGGTTCAGTGTCTTGCTGAAGGACACTTTAACATGTGACCGGAGGAGTTGGGGATTGAACCAGCAACTGGGGGGGGGGGGGGATTTGTGGATAACCACTCTACCTCCTGTGCCACAGTTGCCCCAGCATGTGCATGCTGGGTTGCTATTGCACTATCGTGGTGTAGTATTAAGACAACAGAGCCATTGTTAATGTTTTTAGTAACATCTGTGCCCTTCACACTATGACAATCCAAGTATCATCAGGCCTATTTTTTGCCTAATTTGTTTGGTCTTTTGTAACTTTAGTTTATTCCCACCAAACTATAGTTTCCAGAAGCAACAGGCCGTTCTAAAACCCTAGTGTTCACTACACCTAAAAGCACAAAATAGCAAGGTTTTAAACAAGCTGATCACTATAGTGGAGTATTTGGTTGCTAAAAGGGAACTTTAGCATTTACCTCATGAGTACTAGCAAAAAACTTAATCAAAGTTAATATTGGCCTTTGATTCATCAGGGAGCCAGAATGAGACTAAATGCATGCTAATGTTGCTCCCATCCCCTGGATGTAAAAGTGGACAACAGTTGGTCAGTGAGCCATCAGCTTGTGTCTAAAGCTTGTTTCTGCTGCCTCCAAGTGGCAAAACAACTTTTATGATGGGCCTTAGTTAGATTGAAATGCCAGTGATCATTTGGGAAGCTGTTCTAAGTATGTGCAATGTAAAAGCAAAATAGAACCTCCCTGTGTGTTCACATAGCACATACGTGGAACAGGACAGTCACATGACTCGAGTGTCCAGAAATAACGTGGTCTTCTACTTGCACGTGTTCATCACTGTTTTAGAGAAATCCTGCAGGAAATCCAGCGACTGCGCCTTCAGCATGAGGAGGCCTCCCAGCCACCCACTGACAAGGGTCAGCAGAACCCAACGCTTCTGGCTGAGCTACGACTTCTCAGGTAACTCTGCTTCATTGTTCCGCCCCAGTGCACCCCAGTTTTGCTTAGACTGCAGCAGAGCCTACATATTGTAACTGCTTACCTTTTGTCGAAAGCAAACGAACATCACATGTTACAGCCTGCAGATGCTCACAGCTCCCGTTTGTCATTTTCCCACTGACGCGACATAATGCTATCATCACGCCTTACAACTTTTTCTTCTGTTAGGCAACGCAAAGATGAGCTAGAACAAAGAATGTCTACTTTGCAGGAGAGTCGCAGGGAACTTATGGTGCAGCTGGAGCAACTAATGATGCTTCTCAAGGTAACGGAGACACGTCTTTCATCTCTTTGGCTCACATACAGTTTTAGAAGATGCTTCTACTGTATGGTTACTGAAGGTTATCGGATAATTAAGCTGTAAATGTGCTTCTTGGTCAGAATCAAATGTGTTGCAGTTTGAATATTTATGCAGCTTGATGCAGGTGTTAAGCAATATGGCAGCCGATTAATTTTCCTTGTATTACAGCATCTCCCAGCTGTGTGGGATCACTTCAGCTAAAGCAAACACTGCACTTTACAGATGAGGAAACACGCGAGCAGTAACCCAAGATGTCCATTAGAGGGCCCTTGTCTTTAACAACCAAGCTCTGTCATTTGTTTTTTTAAAGTACAAATTTTATATACCTACTTATTTAAAGAGTTTTATCTGAGCAGCATTCCTGTTCATAACATGTCTTTTGATTAAGTGTGACATCAGGCTTAAACCCTGTACTTTAGTGTTTAGTAGAGAAGCAAATAAGTTATGGTTTGAAAATATCCATAGTAAACTGTAAAAAAAAAATATGATGATTAGTTATGCTTTGTGATTATATCTCATCTTTACAGACAAGAGTCCACGCAGGCAATTTAAGAACAGGATATTGAGCTTGGGATTATGCTCCATCACACCTTATAAGAGAACATGTCTACACCCCTCAAAGGGGGATAACCTTTAGTGTGAGAATATCAAGACAAGAGGTCTTCAAAGCATAAACATAAACTGCTTATGCTACTGGCTTAAGTGGGGACAATATCAATCTAATTAGCCTAAAAGGATAAATGTTAATCCATTAAACTTGCACGAGGAAGCCACATGCTTGTCACCCTCCGGGATGAAATACCAACTGGATTTTCAGATATAGCAATGTGGTTGTTGTTTCATGAGCCATAAAATATAGTTTTTATCAGCAGGGGGAGGGACGGAAACAAGCTGTAAGTTTAAAAAGTGTGAGGCAAACATAGATGCATGGCTGCATGTCTCAGATACTGTTGTCAGGTGAACTTCGTGTCTATACATTTTTTTGTCTCAAAAGTTTAGAAAAGGTAATGTTCTTTACTTCTTCAGTTTATTTATCTCTGATATATACATTCTGTTTACCAGACAGTGACATCTGGTCATTTGGTCATTGGGAATATCTGAAATAGCTTTTAGAGAAAAATTTTAACAGCATGTCAAGTCTTTAAAAAATGCTGATATACTATAAAAGTACACAGCTTAATGACTGTATATATTATATATTTCTAGCATGTGTGTAATATTTGTTTCTTACATAGTTACTGGTGTATTGTTAGGACAACGTCTTAGGAGTGAAAATGTGTTAATTAGATGTGTCCCTCAAGGGGGCCTGGGGTACAAGAGGCCACGGGTTTGAATCCCACCCCACCAGGTGTGGCCCAGCCCAGCCACCAAGAGCCCCCCTTGGTGCCGGTCCCAAGCCCAGACAAAAATGGGAGGGTTGTGGCAGGAAGGGTCGAGCCAAAAGCCGCTGATTTGATGTGTGCTTCACTGTGTTTTTATTCACATTGAATTGTATTACTCTCAGTCTTGTCGTAAAATGGTTTTGTCTCCAGACAATGCCAACACAGAGACCCCATTTACCACTAGAACTGACTGTTTGTGTTTCAGACTCAGGGTCCCAGCTCTCCACACTCTTCCCCCAGCCACACCATCAGCCGGCAGATTCCCACACCTATCCACTCGGACTCTGCCGGCACAACCCCGACTCACACACCTCAGGACTCACTAATGGGCGTGGGAGGGGATGTTCAAGAGGCCTTTGCTCAGGGTAACACACTTGAACAAATGAGCGTGCATCTGGTTACAGAAGTAGTATGTTTGAAGCTGTTAATAATCCTAATTCAAAACCTCTTTTAAAGGTCCACGGAGAAATCTGAGAAATGATCTTCTCATTGCTGCTGACTCTATTACCAACACAATGTCATCCCTGGTTAAAGAACTCAATTCAGGTAATATTTGCTCTAGACAAGCTCAACATTTTATACAGCAGATGATTTAATGTATTGTTTCTACAGAAGGTGGAAGTGAGACTGAGAGCACTGTGGATTCAGATTTTGGACGTGGTGACCTATTGGCCACGTCTTCCGATCCCTTCTTCACCTTTCATCCAAGGTACATATATATACTACAGGATACATTGTCAACAATTACAGCTTTTGTACAGTGATCCATATGGTTATAGGAACGTTTGTGAGAATGGATTTTTTATTTTAAATGGGCATCTAGGAGCATAGACAGAGCATAGACGGAATTTGACTGTCATCACTCATTACTTTGCCTTCGCAATTCTTGGAGTAGTGCTGTTTCCTTTCATACAGATGTCTCATACTTTACTACAAACCACAGTTATTAGACATTATAATGCTGTGGGTCTTTGCTTTCGACCGTTTTCAATTGAACATAACAGAAGTTACTGTATTTGCTATTAGAAACAGCTTCATACCTAAAGCTCCCAAGTGCAGCATCTGTCTTTTGTCTTGTTTTAAACTGCCCATTTTCTGCCACAGGAGTGCGAGCGCCACAGAGGACGAGCGGTTTGAGAATGATCTGGCGCAGCAGCTGGAGGATGAGCTAATGAAGCACAGGCAGGAACCAGACAAAACGTGCATGGTGAGTCTTACCTTCAATGGCTGGAAGAAGAAAGCTCCATATTCTTTTTTTGAATTATAAAATTCCTCATTCTCAATTCTGATTCTGACCTGCTGGATGTTTTGTCTGTTGGTTGTATTGTGATAAAGGTGACTCTGCAACAGTGACTGTATTAGTCCATGTTACGGTGAGTATCTGAAGATCAGTTTCCAAAACTTTTTGGTTAAAAAAAAAAATCTGTCTCTGTATTTATCTGGCACTGTGTGTGTGTGTACATGCGCACACACACACAGTGTAAATACTCTGCCACTTGAGCCAAGCTTATATCTATATTGTATTTGCTGAAGCTGAGCTGCTGTGGCTTGAGTTGCAGTTTAATCTGATTGCCACAACCCATATACTACTATCAAACTACCGCTTTAGTCCCCCAAAGACGAGAATTTGGGGGTATGACCCTGCTTTTACATCTGCACGCACCTTCTCAGGTTGAGCTACAAGCCTCAACTGCTTTTACCAACAGCCACAAGATAACATCCCTGTGTTTGAGTGTGCAGGCCAGTCTTACAGATTCATCAGACAAGCTCTGGTGTTTTGTTGAGTAGAGCTCATAAAACACACACACACACGCACACAACTAGGCCCCAACGGTAACGAGCCAGTGCTCCTGTGCTATATCATCTTAACAAACACAACCAACCAATACACAGCTTCTTTTACCATTTCAGAACTAACCTAATTCTGCCCCCAGTTACACACCTTTGTTGTAATCCACACACATTCACTGGAACTCACTGCCTGCAATGTCTTACCCTTCTTTTTTTCTTTTGGAAGTTTTCCCTGCCGACACATACCCTACAGCCAGTGTCCAGACTTTAGCTTTCTGACCACATATCCATATCTTAAATATATGACTAGCTTCCTGTGTACATACATAATTCTAACATAACTAGAACTAAAGAAACCAATAAGTCATTAATCACAAGCCTGGATTACAATTCCCCCAAACACTGGTTTTTGTGATAGCTTATACAACAAAATACTAATATTAATGTAATATCTATGTAAACACACTTGGGCTTTGCTAAGTGGCTAATAACCTGCTTTTATTTATTTATTTTTACAGGTGAGCAATATGAAACGCAACTATAGCAGAAGACACTGGATGAGACAACACTGGCCTGATGATACAGAGCACTGAAGTTTAGAAGAATTAATTGAAAAAAGCTAAATCCAACCATAGAATATGTAAAGATATATATTTTTAACCAACCACATATTTAAGGTAATACTGTGAGCTGATGTAAAAAAGATTCATTACTGAGCTGTATATGATACCACAGGTGCCATAAAACACATGTGATTTGGGGGATTGTTTCTTTTTTATATAAGTTGTTTAGACAATTTACAACAATACTGTTTGTACATGGTGGCAAACCGGATTCTTTCATATTCTCATGTTTCTGAATAGAGTGAAACAGGTCTAAATGTTTGTCAACTGACGTGATTAAAAACCTAAGATTACACTGGAGTTGAAGGTATAGATCATAAACTTTGCAATATTTTGTAAATGTAGTACTTTCACCTGGTTGCTTTGAACCAATTTTACCACTATTCCATAGATTCCTTACTGTTGCTATTGAGTGGCTTTTGTATTGTTTTTGTTCTAGAGCAGGACAACTACGATGGAGCTGATAATTGTGTTTCATTTGATACATATTATGCACACTGCCTTAGCTGATTGGGTGATCTCTCAAAGGAGCTCGTTCAAACTGTCAATGCAGCATGTAGCTAACAACAAAGCCCATCTGCTCAGCAGTAGTGATAGCTGTCTTCACTGGACAAGTGGGGCTGAACACATTTAATGTCAAACGGGGAAGTGAATTTCTCGGCACTGTGTACACTGTCTACATCTAAATTGTCGACTATTAGAAATGGATGGATTAGAATTGTTTTAAAACAACAGTAGGTAACACAAAGACTACATGATCACTGAAATTCAAAGGTTTACACAGACAAGGGCATTGAACAAATTGTGTTTATTATAAATAGTTTATGAATTAAGGTTTGATTATAGATCCTTTGCCATTGTTTTTTTTTTTTCTTAGCGCCAATGCTCTCACACAAATCTCCGTGGGACTTGCACACCAACATACACACTCCTGATGCATTTTCTGAGTGTGCATGAAACTTTACTCAGTCAGTTTGGGAAAAGTGGCAAGCCAATCTAAAATCATAAATGTGTGAAATATATCTACTTTGATTTTTGAGCAAGTTCATAGCAGTGATTTTGCATGGTGGTGATGCATAATAAAGTGTTGACACAATATCACAGTTTTTTTGCCTATATACTCCTTTCCTCTTTCTTTTTCCATTCCAGAACGGCACACTTCAATTGGCTTGGTTTGGCAGTGCACATTTATTATCTGTCATAAATGCACTGTTGGCTGCCCTCAACCTATTGTCTATAATTCATCACACAGAACCACCATCTGAGGTAACATAAAAGCAGCCATCCAGCACTGAACCTCATAGTAATGTGGATATTAGGGAGGAGAATTTCACTTTCATGCTCAAGCAATATTATCAGCATATTAATTAACTGATAATAGGTTTTATTATTATTATTATTATTATTATCCATAGCCTACTTTTTAAAGACATCAACACTGACCTGTTTAACATTTAAGGTCAGACAGCATTACTCACTTTGTCTTTGCATAATTAACACAAACCGAAAAGTTATATATTTACAATATGTTTTTTAATGTGGCTTATGTTCTGTGTGCTCTATCAGAGTAGTTGGCAACCAGCTAATGAATTTTATATTAAGCCTCGCCTCTTTTGTCTTTTTTCAAGTCCATGACTGCACCCTGGTGTTAAAAGAGGAGGAATGCAGCTGTGTCTGCGGGCGGGATTAAGATGCTAACATTTAGCAGATTAAACCACTGCAACGCTGATCCACATTGCATCACAGAAAAAAAGTGTTTATTAATATTCTGTAATAATAAGCGTAACAGCAGAATTTATTATTTAAGATGCACCTCATTTAATTAAAATAAAATGCTGTTTACATGTTAGTGGATCACAACTCATCATTTTGTGTATAAATATATGAGCATTTATCCCGGATAGAGTGACTTTGCCAGCATAATGTGTAGCCTGCCTAAAAATACTTTTTTACAGGAAACACATTTTACTGATACTAGGCTTCTTACACGGTGCAGTTTTGACAGGAGAACATTTACTTTTTTTTTAAAGTATTTTTATAGAGTAGTATTCGAGACGTGGGTCTGAATTTTCCTGATGCCACTGTTGCTATTCTCAGTAGTAGAAATGAGATGACAGAGCGACAAGACGGAAAGCTGCCTGATGTTTTGAATGATCAACGCATCAACACGTAATTGGCCCACTTCACGACAGCTTTCACTTACTGCCCAATCAGCTGCCACATCGATGAAGCAGTATCCAATCAGCGGTCTGCTCTCGGCTCCTCGTCTAGCGAGAATGGGCGTTTTGAGGGTGGGGTGATAGCCGGAAAACTGCTTTTTTTTTAACACCTTGTAACCTGCGGATCTGAGTTCACTGGTGAGTCACATTTGCTTTTTGGAACAATTTAAGACTGGGATTTGATCTCAAACCAGTGATATGATGTGTACACGCAAAAGCGGAGGGTATCGACCCTATTGTCGCTGCTTTGTACGGTGATGGTACCCAGGGTCAGGGCATATGTCGGCTGTCACCGTTCAGACAAAGTGCTGGCAGGAGCTAGATTAGCTCACTGTAACTTGGCTTTTAGGGGGAAAAGATGTACTACGGTCACTGTAAGTAGTGTCGTTGTTGCTCTAGCAGTGTTTGATTGCATGTTAGCTTGCTTTCAATGTATTGTTTTTTATTTTATTTTTTTATTTAACTGTAATTTCTAACACGACCTAGCTTCATTCAAGAGATTGGGAGGCAGCTAGCTGCTACGTTTCGAAGTTGCTGTAAAAATCCTCCCGACACCAGCAAGGCGGTCGTGCTTCCCTTCAACATCCAAAGATAGTGAAAGCCGTCTCTGTACGGTGGCCTGCACTGGGGACATGTGGTGTGAAGAGGGAGTGAGAATGGACGACATTGTCTTTTATCTTGGGAACAAGTTTGCCATTTTCAGATGGCCAATAATAACTTTGCATGTGCTTTAAATGGAGCCATATCTAAAAGATACCGGTGACAGCTCACTGATCCCTCCTCACTGCTCCTGATCCTCCCTGTCCTCAGGTTTGAGGCTGTGTTCAAAGTGTTTCTACACATTCCTGACTCAGCAAACCCTAATTTTGTATCAGTAATATTTTGCAGTGTGAATAACCTCAGTATCTATAACATAGCAAACATTTTAACTCACAACAAGCAGTGGCCTCTTAGCTATGTCTTGAATGTTAAGGGCTAGATATGCTGGGTGGAGCTACCTACCACCCCTCAGCCCTCACCCCTCACCACACCACTTGATTATCCATACACAAGAGCCATCGCTGACATAGGGATGTTGGAGGAGCAGGCATCACTTTGGCCTTTCCTCTAATGGAATGAGTGTAGCATGCAAGTAATGGACTCCCATCCACTTTAATGATTGTTGCATTTTTATGAAATGTTTTTATTAGATGAAGCATAAACTGGCTCTGACGTTGTGTGAAAGTTAGTTTTGGTTGCTTTACTAATTAACAGTATTATAAGGACTTATTGGCACATACAGTGGAGCTGGGAAGGAGTGATTACAAATAATATAAATAGCAATAAATGAGTGTATTTGTTAAACACTCAAAGAATCATTCTTTTCTCAGTATGACCAGGTGGCCTTCTCTGTTAGACCTAAAAATGAGCATGATGTGTTTTTCATGCTATTTATTAAGTTAGTGACTTTATTGACATATAGAGATGGACAATTCTTCATGGTCACATTAATACGAGGCCGATTTAGAGTCATCAGTTACCTTTCCTGCATTTTGTTGGACTGTTAGAGAAAACGGGAGCACCGAGATAAGACTCATGCAGCAAAACCTGAACATTGCTCAGGTTTTACAGCGGTGTGATTCACTATTATCTTGCATAACTCTGCATTGGCCAATTAAATATGTTTAATCTCAAATGGCCTTCCAGATGTGTAAAATACTCTCAGATACAAAGCACACCTCTGTTCTTTGTGCAGTCTGAATTGTAATGGGATGAAGCATTACTGTAGTAGAAATGTAGGGCTGCATGTTTTTGGCACTTAGTGGTGACATTTCTACCATCCACACCATTTAATGAGATTAGTACTTGGCTTTACTTTGGGTTTGGGTCTGCAAGAATGTGAGTAAAGACTAAGAGTTTGTTGACCTGGTTAGTGTAAGTGAATACTGGATAAAATTAATCAGACAAAATTTGGTGGATTTATATCTTTACCATATTTATATAAAGATCTGTTTAAAAAGCCTAGATTTACAGAGACCAAGAAGTGACCTCAACTTTGGCCTGATGATGGCACTAGAGCTTCAGTCAGATGTTAAAAGTGAGTACACTGATTCCTGAATGAAGCCGTGCTTTAGGTCTGAATGGTATTTAATATTTAGTAAGAAAGTGGGCTAGAAACATTTGATTCTCACCTTAACTCAAGAAATGTATTAGTGGACAAATGAGTTGACCTTTGGACTGATGTTGGTACTAGATGTGTACCCGCTGGTACCGGTTTACCAAAAAACTGGCAGCTTTGGTCTAATGACTACTACTGGACTCATCAAAGAAAGACAGGGCAACAAAACAACTTTTGGCTGCATTTTAATTAAAGCAGTGCAGTGATCAAGTAGAAAGGGGCAGTAGTGGCTCAGAGTGCCCAGAGGCAACCATGGGTTCTGCCCCACCATCCCTTACCGCAGGTTGAAGTGTCCATGGGCAAAACACTGAACCCCCGGCCGCCCATACCCAGCTTTGCAGTGCCAAGTACCAGTCCCAAGCCCGGTAGAAATTGGGTAGGGTTGTGTCAGGAAGGGCATCTGGCATAAAAATTACGACCTTGAATAAGCTGAAAGGAGGAGGGAATAAGAAAAATCATGTCAGTAAAATATTACAGTCTAAAAGAGGCTTTTAAATTCTACTTTATTATAGTGTTTAGACCAAATGATTAGCTGAACATATAGTTACATAAAATTCCTGCAAAACAAATCATGACTGTGTTGTATTAGCAGGTGGTTGCAGGTGGTTAGCAGGTGTTGTTATAAAGTACTAAAGGTAGCTACTTTATTACAAATCATGATTTGACAATATTAAATATTAATTTGAGTTCAAGTTATTTGTGTTATAGTGGAGAATAAACATCGTGTCGTTTATCGAGCAAAAATGCCAAATAAGTAACTGGTTTCAGCTTTTAAAAAAACAAAATCTGTTTTTGTGAAACCTGGAGCGATACAGTTAAAAAACAGAAATAATAATTCAGATTTGTGACAGACAACAAATCATCAGCAGATCAATCAAATCAACTAAGAAATAGTGCTTAAAAAAGAATCTGTGCTTAAAATATTACTGTACTAGTGTAACTGATAATTGTTAATTGGTTAATCAGCTGTTCTTTCCAAAACTAGTTGCATCCCAAAAAATTTATTGTAGTTAAAGTCCCCAATTTAACAGTTATAAATATTATACAAACAATTATTTATGATATAGTTCAGAATTAGCTTTGAGGACATTCTAAGATTAAATTGTAAGTTCATCACAGTGGAGTATTTGTTAACAGGTTGTTCTATTAAGACATTTCGTATTATTATAACAGTGTTTTACTTTCTCGTTATCGGTTTATAGAAGAGGTTTTAGTGTAATGGTTAATGTTGGTGTCGTGGTTGTTGAGAAATACCCAAAGAGACACTTATATTTGATATGGAGAGATGAAATGCAAAATAATACATTAACAGATTTGTTTATTTCTTTATCTGTGCTTATGTTACAGCTTCTCAAATGAAAGCTTGGCTGCTTACTTTAGTTTTTTTTTTTAAATGTTTATTATATGTTAATATACTACTTAAAAATGCTACATATCGGGATAGCTTTGGTTATTGTGGTTAATTAAGACAGGATTTGTCACGTGTGCTCACCATTTTCATCAGCACCACTGTGCCTGAGTTAGTGAGGTGCCGGTTAAACTTGGTGGGCTTTACCCACATGTCTTATCAAATTCACCCTCTCCGAGTTTTATTGGGTGTTGCCTCTGAGCGTCTGAAGCACCACGCATTGATCAGTGTGGCGATGATGCTTTTTTAGCACACAATTGGTTGCACTGAAATAGCCCACTATAAGGGACAGGCTACCCCCCCCCCCCCCCTCCCTCCTCTCCTCCTGCATCACGTGGTACAGGGTGCAGCGACGTCATTAGGGCAGAGATTTGTGAAGAACAAGCAGGCAGAGAGAACGAGACCTGGAGGTGCAGCACTTTAGCAGTTGCATCGTTCTTGTTGTTGTTTTTTTTTTCCCGGCCAGAGAGAGAACAGTGTATCTGTTCAACATTTCACAGACCCAAATGCCCGGTCCCACCCAAGCCCTTTCCCCAAATGGCGAGAATAACAACGACATCGTCCCGGACAACGGAACCAACATCATTCCTTACAGGAAAAATACAGTGCGGGGAGAGCGCGCCTACAGGTAAATCCGTGTAACGTCGCCTTTGATTTCATCTCGGGGGGGGGAAAGGTCACAAAATGGGACAAGACGCTGCTGCAGACGGAAAGCTGCAGTCCGGCCTCCTCCTCCTTACCGTCTGTCGGGTTTGCTTTGCGCCCATCCGCTCGTTTTCCCTCTGTTGTCTCCCAGGGTCCTGTCATGTTGGCGCTGACTGTGGATCAAATCCCCTTCGAGCTGGCTTTAAACACCGATCTTCTGCTGCTATCCAACCCCCAAAAATGTTTGCTTACATCACTATAACGCGGTGGAGTGTGTTGGTGCGCAGTGGTACAGGCACATTTTGGAAACGGTGCAGCTTGTCAAGTGGCAGAATCACACAGGCGACGAGCAGCCGCCCCTGCTGGTGCTGCTAGAATATTCCCATCGTGACTTGATACTCTACAGCCACAAAACGCGCAGATATCACAGCTAACGCGCGTTGGTCGGTGCCTTTAAACGTGTATAACCATTCATTCCCTGATGCTCAACTCCGGCTTCCCCCTGCGTGGATCCAGGCGGTAGCCCTGCCCTGATGTCGCCTGGCTGGCTGTCTCTGCCCGGCTAACAAAGCGCGCTAGCCGCTACACATACATCCGCTTTGTTGACATGAGCTCGGCTGGCGAGTTTCCTTCCTTCCTTCCCAGAGAACAGGTCATCCGGGGCTCCTCTTATGTAGTGCTGCCATGGCCCCGTTTCATTGATATTGGGTCGGTATGATTAATTTGCTGGTGCCTGAGAGGTTGGACGGTCAATGCGACGATGATTTAGCCTGTGTTAATACCGTGTTTTTGGATGCCATCATCCAAGGAGAGGTGCTTTGAATGTTGCTGTCCTGCTGCTCTCTATCAGGGAACAAGCTGGAATTCTCATGCTGCAGTCTTGATTTGTTCTTTTTATTTATTTTTGCCAGGAACCTGGAGGACTGCGAACTATTTTCACTTAAATACTGTGTATTAATAACTACTACTAATTCTACTTTATTGTACAGTGAGTTGGCAGTTTATTATGTACGCTGAGCTAAAACTAATGCAGTCTAACTTCATGGAGGTGATAGTTATTCAGTTGTTCCTGAAAATTACAGCTGAGTGTGTGTGCGGCCATTCTGGAAGCTGTAATAGTCAGTGCTGTTGACGTCTGTTGCCTTAAGATCACAGCAAATGATTATCATCTTTTGAGTATTCTACTCAAATATTTACTCTATATAAATACACACATGTTCTTTTTAATATGCTTTGTTTATGTTTTGGTTCAGTCCAAAATTATTGTGACATATATGACAGAAAATCCTCGAAATGTGTGATATCCACGCATCCGAAAGGATAAAACTGGTAGGATTTATTCCAGGACTGACTGCTGCAATAATATTACCCACTTATACCAATCAACTGTATCTATATTTAAATATACAAATCCAATACAAATTCCAAAAAAGTTGGGAGGATGTGTAAACGTGAATAAAAACAGAATGCAATAATTGATCAACCCATATTTTATCCAAATAGAACTTTAACAACATATCAGATGTTGAAACTAAGATATTTATTAGTTAATTTTATATTTGATGGCAGGGACACATCTCAAAAAAGTTAGAACAGGGCGATGTTTATTATTGTGTAGCATCCACTCTTCTTTTATGAACTGTCTGTAAATGTCTGGGAAGTGAGGAGACCAGTTCCTGGAGTTTAGGAGAGGAATGTTGTCCCATTCTTGTCTGATGCAGGATTCTAGCCGCTCAACAGTCCTGGGCCTTTGTAGCCTGATTTTTGTTTCATGATATGCCAAATGTTTTGTTTACAGACAGTTGTTTAAAAGAAGAGTGGATGCTACACAATGGTAAATATCAACCTGTTCCAACTATTTTAAAATGTGTTGCTGCTATCAAATTCAAAGTGAGCTAATATTTTCCATGAAATGGTAAAATGTCTGTTTCAACATCTGATATATCTGATGTTATAAAATATGGTTTGAAGAGATTTGCAAAATTATTGCATTCTGTTTTTGTTTGCGCTTTACACATACTCCCAACATTTTGGAATTGGGGTTGTATATGTGTTTTACGGGATTGACTTTCACAAACATGCAACTGAAAGGAAGAATAAACGCATAAGTCGACAAACTTAAATTTGGTTGTGAAACATTGTTAAAAGCTGGTCAGATTATGCTTGTAAGGCTTTCTGTTTACCACATATAGTGTGTGTGTGTGTATGAGAGAGAGAGCGAGAGAGAGAAACATTGGGAATGATGACCCAGTATTTCTTGCAGGTAACAAATGAAATTGTAGAAATTGGAGGAGGCAATGTTTCAGGGTTTTGTTTCCATTTGGTGCAACTGCTTAACCTAAAGCTTAAGGATTAGAGTTAGAGGCCGCTCAAACTGAAGGCATGTGCTGCAGGTGCCAGAGACCCCAAAAGCCATACTGATAAAATTGCCACAGCTTTCATTTACTGTGCAGGTTAAATCAAATTAAACACAAATACAGAGCCTACCAACCAAGATTTTAATATAGCAAAGGGCCATTATCATCATAGTCATACTGTGTGTTCCCTGAGCAAAGGAAGATGTCTTTTTGTAAAAGGGAACTTTAGCTAAGAAAAAGATGCACATTTGTAATATATTACAATTTTTTTTAAAAGAGCTGCAGCCAATAGTAGCAATGCAACATAGTTAACACATTTCCAGCATCATGCAACAGATTGTGCACATACACTGTAAAACCCTTTTGATAGATTTTCATTTTTTTTTTTCCAAATTTTGGTTTCTGAAACTGATGATTTATGAAGAAAATACTTGACATATTTGATGAATACAGAAATGAATGAATTGTACTGTACACTGAGAATGTTGGCCATAATAAAATGTTTACATTGACTTGTATTTTTTCAGCCTACAGGTACAAAATGTGTAAAAGCCTTAGGTACATTTCGCTACTCTTCGCCTAATAATCCATGACAGATTGTACACTGTGCTCAGCAAGGACACTAGGTTACATTTCCCACTTCCGAGCATGGATACCAGTACAGGTAGCATGCAACAGTGAGAGCCTGAGGGTTTGTTGAAGCCCCGTGGGTCAGTCTGGCCATGTGGTTAAATGCTAAAAATCCCAGGAATCGGTCATTTGAGTGGAAACAACACGCATTTGTTTCTGTAACTGATTTTTGTCTTTTATTTTCACCTTGACTAATCGCTTCTTTTGTTTAACTTCTGTACCTCAAGAAGTTAACATGAGACATGGGGAATGGCACATTTACTTTAGATGCAATGCTTGTTTGCGTTTTACTGTTTTTTTAATTAATAATTTATTTATTTGATTGCAGTTGGGGGATGGCGGTCAACGTATATTCTACCTCAATAACCCAGGAGACTATGAGCAGGCATGACATTACTGCCTGGGTTAATGATATTCTCTGCCTAAACTATACAAAAGTGGAGCAGCTGTCCTCAGGTGAGAACCGAGAGAAAGACTTCTCTCTCTCTCTCTCTCTCTCTCTCTCTCTCTCTCTCTCTCTCTCTCTCTCTCTCTCTCTCTCTCTCTCTCTCTCTCTCTCTCTCTCTCTCTCTCTCTCTCTCTCTCTCTCTCTCTTTCATCTTACCCGCTCCTTTCTTCCTGCATTTCATCAGGCTTTTTGAGATGGGAACCATATGTTAGAGACTACATCTTCACCTGTAATGCACACGGTTCACATAAGTTTCTGTATAAGTGGACGGCTACAACAACGCATGGAAACACGCTCACCTCTTTGTAGCTATAAATAAACCTGCAGCCTGCTGTGTTCTCCTGCTGTGACCAAGTAATCCAATTTCAGTCACTCTGCCTACAGAGATTTACACAATCACCTATGTGTAGGCTTCTTTTTTTGTGCAAATTAATATTATAACTGTTTATGAAGTTTGTAGTCGAACTTGTGAGTTTTTATCTGATACCTTCCAATTACAGCCAACGAGGTTGAGCTGATTCCCCGAACCATGTTGCCAATAATAGTTTTTTGTTTTTTGTTTTTTTAAAGGTAAAAGGGCCAATGATCTGGACTTCCAGGCTTTTTGTTTTGCTAAAGTGTGCACAAATATTAATCCTCGTCAGATTGCTGTACCTTCCAGCAAGGGCTTATGGTCTGAACTGACATTTTACTCTGTGTGTAGGAGCTGCCTATTGCCAGTTCATGGATCTGCTCTTCCCTGGCTGCATTAGTCTTAAGAAGGTCAAGTTTCAAGCAAAATTGGAGCACGAGTACATTCACAATTTTAAACTCCTGCAGGCATCCTTCAAAAGGATGAATGTGGATAAGGTGGGTTTCATAACCTTGTCTTTTTTCAGTTTTTGGTCATATGTTTATAACTAATTGTTGCACACTACACATTTATGTGCATGAGTCTTCTAACTTTATAACCGCTTTCCTTCCTCAACTCAGATTATTCCTGTGGAGAAACTGGTTAAAGGCAGATTTCAGGACAATCTTGATTTCATTCAATGGTTTAAGAAGTTTTTTGATGCTAATTATGACGGTAAAGAGTACGACCCGGTTGCAGCTCGACAGGGTCAGGATGCCATTCCCCCACCAGACCCTGGTGAGCAGATCTTCAACTTGCCAAAGAAGTCCCACCACGCAGCCAGCTCCCCCACTGCAGGTAATTATCATCGCTAAAGAAATTAAAGGTTACAAGCACACGAATGACTAATGCTGATTTTAGTGATTTTATTTGCAAATGTTTCTAGTTTTTTAATTTTCTGAAATAACATTAACATTAATGATTATTATAACAAATAAATGAAATAGGAAATGAAATAGGAACATTTGTTTTATTAACTAATCTTGTGGTTTTAATTCTAGTAACTGCCAGACTTAATATTTCACAGTAAATTGCACGTCTCCATGTTCTAGGATTTGCTTTATGGTATTGGTCAATGAAACAAATCGCAATAGAATTCTGGCAATAAATCTTCAATGCCAGGCTCATAACTTTTTACATTTGCTGCAGGAGCATCAAGGTCAACTTCGACAACCCCCAAGTCCTCCACACCGACATCCAGACCCTCATCAGCCAAAAAGATCCCTGCAGCTGCATCAACTCCTGCAAAAGGAGAAAAAGAACTGGAAGCACAGGTCACACATCTTACGGAGCAGGTATGTTTGTGTTGGATAGGAATTGGTCTAAATGCATTATCTTTTTGAAGTCAACAACCAAAGTCTGTTCTCCACGTTTGTGGTCACGTTTGAACCTAATGGATTGTCTTTGGAGTAGTGATTAGAGTGATGTGTGCTTTAACAGGAAAGACTAGAGGAGTGCAGCTGATTTATAGAGAGAGTGTTAAAGCTCACACAGCTGCAGGTTTATACGGACCAGGAATTATTTTCATTGTTGTATTTAGTAATAAGGCTATATTCAATTTCCAATTGGCCCCGCACAACAGGGTCTAATTGTTCAACTAATTGTTGAACTCCTTTTTGGTGTGTGTGTGTGTGTGTGTGTGTGTGTGTGTGTGTGTGTGTGTGTGTGTGTGTGTGTGTGTGTGTGTGTGTGTGTGTGTGTGTGTGTGTGTGTGTGTGTGTGCCTGTGATAGATCAATACAGCATCTACACAAAATGTCTTAAATGTACCCAGTACCAGTCAGTTGTGACCCAGTATTGATGTAATATACACATCCCCCATTGGGTCACTAGGTCAAAAAAAAATCTCTACCCATGGTCCTGGGTAAATTTTGTGTAGGTTTCATATTAGCCCAGCACTGAGTGAATTTTAAGCCAGGAATTGTTAGTGTAGTACAAAAGGAAGTGTAAAACATCCAAGAGAGGACAATACGTTTGAAGGATGCTACACAGTGGAGAAGATTTAGAATCTAGAGCTACATTTATCTCATGCAAATAGAAGCAGTGTGTAAATCTTATAGTTGTTCCATTGTAAGGCCAGACAGGCTTCAGCAGATGTATTGAGCGATGCTGGCTGCATTAATGTGGCTGGGTACACTTCAGATCCTGACTAAGATGAAAGTGAGCTGAAACTCTTGTCTGCAGTGTGACCAGACTTTCGGCTTTGATGTTAAAGTGCTGGTTTGCCTTATTTTAAAAGCCCATATGAACATTTAGTTAGTTAGTGTGCTTGCTGTAATCTTTCCTCCACTACATGTTGGTCCTCCATCTCACGGTGGATGTTATATGAGGGGGGAAAACCCACGGTCCTCATTCTGTTCAACATGGTGTATTAGAGGCTAATCTGAGGTATTGGCAAACTAAATCATATCAAGTGGGTATCTTTCAAAGTTAGTCTTTTTTTTTTTTACCCTGCAGCCAGAGGCTAGTAGCAAAAACTTAACATTTTGCCTAAAAAAGGCTGGGAATTTTTTTGTAATTTACTGCAGGTAAACTTATTTTTATATATTTTGGCACAAAGGGAAGACTGTATACTGTGCCCCCCATCAGTTAAACAGGGACCTACTCCTCTTAAAGGCCTGTTAGAAGGAATGGTTATACCAAGAGTAACGTGAAAAATGAGTGTAGTAAAATATCTGTCATCAGAAAATATATTATGTTTGTACTGATCGATAACTTATCAATGTATTATCTATAACATAATCTATAACACCGACTAAACCCTGATGATTGAGTTCCAGTCCACAGGCTAATCTGTTAAGTGCATTGGTGTTTCAGCACTACCCTTTACTACTCTACTTACATGTAATTTGTGCACTTTAAACAGTTTGCATAACTTAAAGAATGTTTCTTATTTCTGTCCTTCGATATGCAACAGCTTGTTAAAATCAATTAAATGCAAAGCTGTGTTTGATTGTTTTGTGGCTGTTCATCTCAAACCTTCTGACTCTTACCAAAGTCCTCACTGTATGTGTATGTGTTTGATATTGACGCTAAAAAATAATTTGGTGAATTTTTATTTCTGCAGGTGAACACATTAAAGTTGGCACTGGAGGGGGTGGAGAAGGAAAGAGACTACTACTTCAGCAAGCTGCGAGAGGTGGAGCTGCTCTGCCAGGAACAGGGTGAAGAAAATGCCCCATTTGTTGAGCGGCTAATGGAGGTTCTCTACGCCTCAGATGAACAGGTCAGTCTGTGAGCTTGAATTGGTCTGAACCGGATTGAGGATGGTTGTTGTTGTTGTTCATTTAATTATAGAAGCGGTGCACACGAGTAAAGCGTGAAAGTTACATTTTGGTTACGTAGTTGCTAGAGATAAGAATTCCATTTTTGTGTGTAATGGTACTGTATGGGTTTTTAGGAAAGAGCAGAGCTGGGTGAAGGTGATGGGCAGGAAGTGGATCAGCATGCCCACGAGGAAACGGCAGATGATCAGCAGGAGGAACAGGATGAATACTGACTGCCATCACTGGTCACTGCAGTTATTCCCCCTCTTTTTAATATGTGAGAACTTTTAAAGGATTTTAATTTTTCCTCATGGTTTATTATTATAATTATTGTTATTATTATTATTATTACACATTTTTGGTCTCTCAAAGACTGAGCACATGGAGCAACCTCCTGAATAGAAGCACCATCACCTTTTTTTTTTTTTTTTCTCTCTATCTCACTGCTCACTGTTCGATGTTATTTGTGACTTTTGGTGAACTGCTGTGGCAGGTTTGCGGTGATGGCCTTTACCAGCAGAGAAGCTCAAGACCATCACAGAGGTTTCCAAGGACTGGATGAGTGGAAAGTCAATTCAAGTCCAAACAGTAGAAGTGATGAAATGCTGAAGTTTACACAGGTGACTGTTGTCCATCAGTGCAAGTATTATCTTCCCCGCTTCTGTCTTTTTTGTTTGTTTGTTTTCTTTCAATTATAGTTGGTTTTGTTTAGCATATCAACAATATTAATCACTTGAATGCAATAAGGAAAAGCCCTGAAAGGGCTCGTAGTAGCTCTTATTTAACATCCTCCCATATGTTGCACTGACATTTAAATCTGTATTGGACAATCTGTCCATAGACCCTCACCATATTTATTATTATTAAGCCTTTAGAATAGTGGAAGATTCTGAATTGTATCCTCATAATGGAGGATAATACAGTGAATCAATTGTGAATAAAATGTAGTTTTCATACCAACATTTGACCGTTTGACAACTTTCCTCACAAATTACACCATTTTAGATAATCAGTGTACTCAACAATGTGTTACTCCCCACAAAACATGGTTTAGTAGTCCACCTGGTGTGACATAAACATAGGGAAGGAACAAATATTATTGTGGATTAGTCTTACGTTGAGCATTTTAATTTTTAAACCTCAGCTGGAACTTGTCATTTGTTCAAATTTCAGCTGGGTTTGTTTTTTGTTTTTTTTAAACCACAGGTCTTAGGGAGCTGAGTCGGTTCACTGAGCAATTTGCCATGGTATATTCCACAAAATACATTGTATACTCTTTCTTAATATTGCATTTACTAATACTGAACGGGGCAGTGCACCATTATGCTTTAGTCATATATTATTGTGTAAATGAAAAGGAATGTAAACTTGTACTGTCAATAATTAATGAATGGTAAATGTTTTTTTTTAAGTCCCACTTATGCATTCCCCAAAAGTGTTGCATGTTTGCATTTTATTTGTGAATAACTTGACCTGCTTTTTACATATTTAATAAAAAAAAAACATGTATACGTTAAGTGAGCTTTTGTATGTTTACCTGCTATTTGAAAGATGTTGAGATTGGGATGGATTTGCTGTAATAAAAATTATGTTTTGAGCCCACTGGGGGTCTTCATGTCACTCCAGAATGACAATTCAACAGCAACTAACCCAGCCCGGGTTTCATTTTGTCAACAGTGTATTTCTTAACAAGTGGTTTGATTCTGTGTGCATGTTTTGCTATAGAAATTGTTAAAGTATTTTTCTAGATGATCATTTAATAATCATATTTACATGTGCTCTCTTAAAACCGGCAGTTGAGTAGAGTAGAGTAATGATAATTTATTTTTTGCAGTAACTATTTAGATTCACTCCAGTACTATACTGAAGCATGTGAGGTACTTGTATTTAAACATTTGACCAGCAGCTGTATCACTTCACAGATGTTGACTTTACATACAAAACATATGAAAACCATCTTATCTCCTATGTTACCATACAAGATAATGAAGCATTTGAAACTTTGAGAAGTGTAAAAATTAATATATTAATGACATAATATAATAATGTACTGTGCATAATGTGGTAGAAGTATACAAAGTCAATACTCGAGTAAAAGTGAAAGCACTACTAAAAACATAATTTACAACAAATGGATATTTTACTCACGTTGAAGTATGGGATGTTAAATTTCACAAAAAATATTTTTTAACAGTATTGAATTTTAAGCTGTGGATAACAACTGTCCAAGTTTAGTCGAGATTTGTTCAACAAATTTTTAAAGTTTAAAAATATGAAAAATCTATACCAATTATTAACAAATACGGTACAGAGTTGATTATTACCCGCTCTGGTCTATATTATTAAAACACAGAAGTACTTGTTCATATAACGACTGTTTTTACTTGTAATATGTTGAATGCAGTATCTTCACTTGTTACAAATACTGAAGCTTTCCTTTACTAGGAGTAGGTCAGAGGAACCCGCCTTCCGCTGGTCCATGAATCAAACACACCCCTGTTCATATTGTGTAACAGCAACAAGTTTGTTCTTGGTAGATAGCTTTATTTCCAGCGAGTGAGGTTTCCCTGGAGGCCACCCGCAGCTTTAAAGAGACGGGTTAATAAAACATATTTCATAAACGTTCGCTCTGCTGTGTCAACAATACCAGCGGTGCAGACGAACTTAATTGTGCTGCTATGTCGTCCAGAAAGGTAAGAAACCCGCTTGCTAGCTAGCGTTGGCAAACTTGCTTGCCAGAAGCGTTAGCAACCTATGTTGCTGCCCGCCCATGCCGAGTGCTTTGTACCTGTGTGTTATTAAAGTCTGGACAAAATCCACCGTCCAGCTATTTTATAATCTTACCGTTAGTTATTCATTCGCTAACGACACTGCGCATATATTTCATCACAGTCCATCAGGAATCGCACCAGTATGTGCTAATATAGTGTAATATCTCCTGTCGCCGACGTCACCAAGATCTACTGTACAAGTAAAATAATTAGCGATGTCTGTAATCTTGAAATGTCCTCTAAACATACTCTACCGTTTTTGTAGACGTTTCGCTACATCCCACAAAAAACTACTTTAATCATCTGGATGGTTTCTGGGTGGAACATATTCAGCCCACTCATTTAGGGACAAGAATTTTTGAAATAATTTCCCAAGTGCTGACCGTGTGTCTGCATCAAAACAAAGATGGCGGTCCAGCTGACTGCCTGTATAGGAAACCCAACTAACAACGTGGGGAAACCGGTCAAAATTATTTTTATCTTGCAGCCGACGATACATGTCTTCACATCTAGGTGGTTAGACGACTCTTGAGTTTTTGGCAATACCCTCAGAATACCATAAAGTTTTTAAATCTTGGCTTTCCAACCTAGGTCTTCAAACATCTGATAAGCAACATCTGAAAAAGCTATTCGCTATGTTCTCATTTATCATTAGAGATGATGAACGTGTTTAACCCGGTCCTTCTTGTCTTTTTCTTTACTGGTTTTGTAGCGAAAAAGATACTCTAAGGATATGAAGTGTGTTTTCTTTCCGGATGATGTCAAAAATGGTTTCCAAAAAGTGTGCACAGAGCCAGCATCACTGTCATCAGTGTCTTCAGCCAAGAGTTGGGAGAAATGGGGAGACAGCTTTTTGGACACTCCGTCGATAAAGGTAGTTATTTTTACATACACGGTATCTACAGGTTGTAAAATGCAACAAATTCAGTTACTTTCAAATATACATTAAAATGTACTAAAAGTTAATTACGTTAATTTAAGTATCTCCTGTATGTTTCTTACCATTAGTTACAACTTTTGTGTATTGGGATTTGCAATTATAGCAAAAATTGTATAGATCTTAATCAGTTAATCCATGATTGTTAAATGACGCCTTCACTGATACTGAACTCGCTTCATTTGGCTTTAGTTTAGGGAGTACATTTGATTGACTGCCATTAAACTTCCCTCTGATTCACCCAAATTAAAATATGTCTTTACTTCTAGCTAAAAAAACACCTCCAGATGACATCACCTGGATGTTATGTGTTATCTTTTATATGTTATCTAACATGTTTTTTCTTGTAAATTAGACATGAACAATAAGAACCATGTGAATTTTCCTTTTTATTCTCAAGCAGAATAAAAGATGTAGCTGGTGTGTTTGAATTAATTTGCATCACCTCATATTGCATGTCTTGCGATGTCAATATTGCACATGCTCGTATTGCAATGATGATGATGAAAGGATACATCATGCAGCCCTAATATAGACATTGGCTCCCTAGGTGCATATATGTGAATGGCTTCAACCCCAAGAATGGCGCTAAACAACAACATATATTGCAACATGTTATTAGTTGTTGCTTTGTGCCTCTTTTGGATATTTTTACTTTACTTTATGCTCTTTTGTTTTTGCTCTCCGTGACTTTCAAACATGAATTGTTACGAGTCACTTCATACAGAGAAACAAGACTAGGGGCCCAAGGGCTTATCGTGCCCCTGATCCTCTTCCATCTTTCTATGGGTCCAGGTTACGAAAATAAATTATATTACTTGAAATTATCGTTGTCAAGCAGGGAAGTATTGAATGTAATGTAAATGTCAAAGAGTTGATGCACTTTTTATAC
The DNA here is from genome assembly GCF_033026475.1 of Channa argus. NCBI lineage: Eukaryota > Metazoa > Chordata > Actinopteri > Anabantiformes > Channidae > Channa > Channa argus. Next base: position 2,461,863 of record NC_090210.1, on the reverse strand, counting down.
AGTTGTACACTGCTAATTTGTTTTCTACCAGTCCCATTACTGAACAAAAGTTGGTGCATTGTGACATTGCTGATTCACTTTACAAAACTTTAGGGTTTAAGTATACTTGCTGTTAAGTATGTGTACGTCTATGGGAAATGTTTCCCTTGGATAGCCTGCGTCCATTAAAAATTTTGCCTGTGCATTTCATCAGAAACACACTACAAGAGATGCATGCAGTGGCTTCAAATCACAACAATAGTGGAAAGTTTGGGGAAGAACATGACCATGTCTGTCAACGAATCCCCCCTTCTACATATCTGCCATTTATGTTATTGCCATCAAAATTAACTTCTTTAAGTGTTGCTATGGCTTCTGTTAATGTTGTGGAAAAGTGTAAATTATTGAGAAAGAACTGCTGCTTTGCTTCGTTTGTTGCTTAACACTCTGGCGGTAGCATAATGAAGCGCGTAGTGCCAACTGAAGCAGCATGATATGGCCCACCAGTGAAGGGACCAAAGAATTGTCACTTCCAGTGGCGGTGGAAGTCATGACCAGGTTCCTCTCAGGCTCCTGTCATGGAAGATGGTGCTTCTCCAGCCCCCCCTCACTCTATGAAGCAAGTGAGTGACCTCTCTGCCCTTTCAGATTGCCTGGAGTGTTTCTCAATCCATGGGGACCTCAGTCTGGCATGATATTTTATGCCCCTCCTCCTCTGGTTCAGTGCTCTCCACCTCCCAGGGTGCTAATCTTTGTGATGGTGAGATTGTACAGTTTTTGGATTTATTTTGGACCCCTTTCTTATTCCCCCTTCTGGTCCCAGGGGTGACTGTGGTGCGGGAAGGGAGAGCGGTTGTCCACCAATCTCGCATTTGTTTGTTTGATCCCCAGCTGTCGAAGTGTCCTTGAGCAAGACACTGAACCCCAACTTAGTTGCTCCTGGTGAGTGTTGGCCAGCGAGTGAGTGTAAATGGGAGAATAGGAAGCAGTGTAAAGCGCTTTGAATGCCAATAGGTAGAAAAGCGCTATATAAGTGCAGACCATTTACCCTGTCCGGCACAGTTTTGGGGTAACGCAGGTTTGTTTCATCTCGAACTTAAGTGAGCCCCTCCTTTTGTTTCTTTTTTGCTCTCTGACTGTCTGCAGGTTAGTTCCCTTTTCTATTTCATGGTTAAGGTTGGCCCAGCCATGAAGCAGGGTTTTGTTGTTTTGCCTCAAGGTGCTGTATTGGAATAGTGGGGCATGAACAAAATCCTGCTGTAGCATTTGATTCATTATTCTACAGCCAGAGTACCTGCAACATTTGCAACAGAACAATGGTTCCATATTGTAGGTTCTCTTATTATGATGTACTGCCCTCTGGATTTTGGGCCTATATAGATACCTTGTCTGGCTGAAGGGAAAAGGTTAGTTTTAAGGGAAGAAGTGCTACCATCACTGCTCTTATGTACTGTGGTTGTGGATGTAATTGAGCACACCATGAGAGTGCTGAAGTAGTGACTTTTGGTCCACTTACCGGGGGTCATGGACTATGGTGCTTCAGTTGGTGCTATGCTCTCAGGGATTAGTTCATTATGGGTAACAATATGTAACCCAGACCTGTTGTGTCCCCTTGTGGCTAAACAATCTAATGTTCCAGACATACACAAACTGCAAAGGAAGTATGTGAACAATGACACTGCTGTTGTCAATGGGTACACCTGGGTAAACAGCAAGTATACCCCAACTTTTATGTTATGTTATACATTATTGATGGATTTTTTGTTGTTGTTGTTGTTTTTATTGTAGAGCCTCAAGTCATCAGAAAAGAAACTGTCTTCCATAAGAAAGTTGACCCCTTCTTTAGGTAATTTGCTTTTCATTCCAATTAAATTTTGCATCACATATTTTCATAGCTTCAGTATGACACTTTTCAAGTTAACTATAAGCAGTGTAGCAACGTACAGACTTCATAAATGATGTGTTAAATTATGTTATGTGTTTGTTTCTGAGGCTGGATATCAAACCTTTCTTGGAACACAAAAAAATGTTCCTTGTCTTATGGACAGTTATTGTTTCATACTGAGAGCTGGCATTGAATGCTTGTCAGACTTGTAATTTTGTTAAAAGAGGTTAATGGGGTTCTTAGTAAGATACATCATTTGCTATTTTGGATGGGATTTGAAACTTTGCCAAATTACAAGATATCATCTGTAATTGAGATGGACAGGTGATAGGGAGGCACGGAAGTGCTGCTAACTGTGCAAAGTAAATTCTATTCAGAAATTGCACTATTAAGCAGTTATAATTAAATCAAATGTTAGCATACAAACTTTAAACACAGATATATGTTATATCCAGGGATATCAATATCTCTGCTGTTCATTGAAAATACTTCTCTATAAATCTGCTTAGAAATCATTGCATTTTAGAACCTGCCTACACATAAGGAAACATTTTTTTTTAAGAATCACAATCAGTCTAGTGATGGCTGTTTGTACATCCATGAGTATTTGGCTAATGGGAATTGCTAATTGTTTTACCTTTAATGATGCCGGTTGGCTTAAATGCAAACAAATATGGTCTGATAATTGCTAAGAAAACATAACGGGTCCATTTGATGAGCTTTTATGAGGTCTTGGATTTCTGTTTGGCCTGCCTTTTTTTTTTTTTTTTTCCTTTAAGCAGCAGTTGGATTAAAATTGCTGACCAGGGCAGATATTATTAAAGCGATCACACCTCCCTTCATTAATCACATCTAAATTATTGGGACTTTGGACAGTTTAATGAATGCAGATATGTTGGGGGCAGGTGGTAGAGTGGCTCCTTATTAACTGGTAGTTTTGTGCCCCAAATCCTCCTGGCCAAACATTTAAGTGCCGTAAAACTGGGGATGGCTGTGTCAGAAAAGGCCTCTAGCGTAAAAATCCCTTTGTTTGAAAATGTGTATTTCTCAAAGGAAGGTAACAAACAAAGCAGTCTTTTGGTAGCACTCTGGTTGTTAAGTCAAACTGTGGACAGTAGCACATGTTGGCACATAAGGAAAAAGTTCTAAAATGCCAACGATAACAGCCATCCCAGTGCTTATGCATTTCTACAGGTGTTTCAGCTTTACTTCATCATGACTACGATATTAACTCTTCGTGTATCTTTCCAGTACAGACAAGTGGCATTCAATGCAGCGAGGACCAGGTGCATATTTTGTGGAGCTCCAGTGACAGTGAACAGTCTAATGATGAGAACCAGGAGCAGCATTTGTCGAGAACTATTGCACCACAGCAACAATGCGCCTGGGGAAAAGGGAGACCAAAGGCTCACATTCAGTCTTACACCAGGGCACTACGCATGCTCAGCGCTGATAAAGGTAAACATGCTGGTTATGACCTCCTGAGTTCGGGCATGGCTTGTTCTGCGCAGTTAGATTTTTCAACAATTTCAACATCTCCCACAGTTGGTCACACTTAGGCCTCACCTTGGTTGGGTGTGAATGTTTACTATCCAGCTTTGCTCCATAGAACCCAAACATGTTTAGTTTTGTTATTAGAAAAAAGTAGTGAAACATTTAATTAAGAAAAAAGTAATTCAGTTGGCTAACAAATGGATAGTTTTGAAATTTTTATGTACTAGTTATTGACTGTATTTATTTTTTTTAGATGACATTCCTGTTATAGACACAGATAGTGATCTGGTTAAATCTGATGAAGATGTTGAGAAGGACAGTGGGCAACAAATCTCTGATTGTGAGTCAGAGTTCTACGATGGAAACTCAAAAGACCTTTCCCTGAAACCTACAAATGTGAGTAAACTGCACTTAATCTGATCACCTTTTTTTTTTGTTCTTTGTCCTTTGAACTTACCCTGTAAGTTCAGGGTCGCCACAGCAAATTATTTGTTCGCATGTTTATTTGGCCGGATGCCCTCCCTGATGCAACCCTCGCTAATTTCTACCAGCACTGGGGACTGGCACTGCACAGCTGGGGATACAGATGGTGGGATCCTCCGACCCTATAGTCGTGATGTCCTTTTGTGATGCTCATACAGGGCATCAGAGCTTACTGCATATAGAGCTGTAAAGCTTCAGACTGGTCAAAGTGATCATACTGACCCCAGTAGACAACAGCATTAAATCCTCCAGGTGGTTGATCAGTGTATGTGTGAGTAGTCTTGATTCCAGAAAAAACACCACATAATATTCTGTTCAAGAATAAACATCATGAGCTTTAGTGTCAACTTACACAAATCCAAAATTATTTGGTGTGTAAAATATTTTATTTAAATTTTATAATTTAATGTGAGATGGAGGACAGCAGAGTGGTGAATGGTTAGCACTGCCGATTCATAGCTAGAAGGTTCCCAGTTTGAATCTACCTGCCAGCTGTGGCCTTTCTGTATGGTGTGGGCATGTTCTTCCTGTGCTTGCATAGGTTTCCTCCAGCTGCTTCGGTTTCCTCCCAAAGTCCAAAGACATGTATGTTAGGTTAATTGGTGACTCTGAATTGCACGTAGGTGTAAATGTGAACCCGAATGGTTGTCTGTCTGTGTATGTCTCTCTGTGTTGGCCCTGATCTGCCCAGCGTGTAGCTCGCCTCTCACCCATTGACAGCTGGGACTGGTTCCAGCCCCCTCAACCCTAAACAAGATAAGCGGTTACAGATAATGGATGGATGGATGGATGTATTCTTATCCATTCATCCACTAGGTGGAGTATTAGACTCAGACTAAGGGCTCAAACCTAGGGCTGCAATGAGCAATTTCTAGATTTCTATTTCAGACTGTGGGGACAAGATTCTACATATTCACACATCCCAACTGATATTTTACTATTTGGTAATGTGTAAATATGAAACATCTCAGCTTTAATAAGGGCAGTGGTTGTTTTGTATTCTGTGAAACTCAAATTTGTAAAAAAAAAAAAAAAAAAAAAAAACAAAAGTTTATGGTAGTCAGAACACTGTAGAGCTGCAACACAGAAAAAAATGAATTGTCTATATTAGCAAGTTAAGTTCTTAGTAAAAATTCCAGATTTGATTATTCTTGCTTCTTAAATTTGGGGATTTGTTGCTTTGTGATTTGTCATTCACACAGCCAGTTGGATATTTTTGGAGCAAACGTAAATGCAAAACTTAAGTCCATTTTTATTGACCCTCCTCTATAATCTGGACACCGGGATAGAATGTTTTCAGACATCATGCAAGTGCAGTGTTTGTTAAAGGAAGGGCTAGCATGTCGACAATGTTCAAGAAGGGTGGGAGTTGTTCTCAGGTTCAAAACCACGGACAAAGACACATGTCTAGTTGTCATCACACACATTACAACATGTAATTAATCAGCTCGAGATGACCAAATTACTGAAGTGATGTGGTTGTCTGGATAGCGGTGTATGAAAAAGAACAGAACGACGCTGGTTGAAGTACTCAAATGAATCATGGGCAATAGTGGCTTACTGCTCCCACTAATTAAACTCGTTTAGTCAGAAAGTAATCAACTTAAGTAACCAGTTTTTGGTGATGAAGATCAGAGTTTGCAGGTTGTATGTTGAGAGGAAGCGTGTCAACAGATTAACATCCCTCCCACAGACCCAGCTACTTCCTCTTGTCACAGTTTAATTTGCTGCTATCAGCTCTATGGGGTCAAATGAGATTTAAGATCACCTAACAGAACGCTTGTGGTCAGAGGCCTACTAGAGAGAAAGTCTTTAGAGTTCTAGTTTTGAAATATGACTTTACTGAAATGTATGCAAGTGTTATTTTTGAAAATCTGATCAGTGTGTATAATTAAAGTAGCAAGTGGATTATTAGCTGCATTTAGCTGCAGTTTTATTATATCTGTTGCCTGTTATGATGATTTAATACAGCAGCAGATTGTTCTAACCTAGTTTGACATTTTTTTACTGCCCGGAAAGCTTGCTTCCAAACTGCCAATTGTAGATCAAACCGGATCTAACAGGATACAGAGGGGGAAGATCCCGATCCAAGTCAGAAATGTTACTCAAGATAAATGCATGGTTGACTCACTTGATGCACGTCTGCCAGATTTCTCTGTTGTTGTATTAATGCTGAGAGTGGATGGGCGGAGCTGCGAGGGCTACTTTGCATTTGAAGGGCAAAGAAGATGGCCACTTCCCAGATAAAGCACATTAGTAGGTCAGCGTCCCCCAACATCGGAGGCTTAAAGGGTCACAACATACCCCACACCAGGTCTTTACTAGAAAAGGGCCATATCAACAGTAGAAAGCCATAAACATCTTTTTACTACTGTTTGTTCAGAAAAAAACACGTGAGTGGATGAGGTTGCACAGAGCTGTGTACTTACAACGATTTCAGTGCCGGGTGAAAACATTTTTGAGCCGTGGCCAGGAACATAGTGTTCCTTTTTCTCTGTAGCTGGTTAGAGTGTGACGTCTGCTGGCACATCGCCTAGCAGGGTCAAGTTGATTCAAATAAGAGAGCACATTGGCTGACAGTGCCTGGTATGTTGGTCTTGTCTGCACATGACAGGAACTCAGGTTTATCCTGGATTTTTCCATGAGAACTGATTCCCTCAGGTGCAGTGAGCAGTGATACAGCAAAAATGACAGTTTTGTTATGATATCCTATGAATCAGTGTATCACTGCCCGATGTGCACTTATTGTATTATTGACTTACTGAATTTTGTTTAATCTTTAATGACTCATCAATTTACTCAAGGCTGAGGCTAGATAATATCACCTGTTATACAGAGGTATATAAATATGCAAATTGATACCTTGAACTGCACAAATGTATTAAAACATAATATATTTTAAACTAGGCCAAAGTATTTTTGCTGTAAAATTTAATACAATTTACTGTCTCCATAGGGGACGGAACTAGAAATCTCAGGATATGTGTCCGATGGGGAAAATATTGGTGACACATTGTCCTTGAGCAGACGGGACTCTAAGAGCCTTCCTCTCCAAACGGGTGAGGGCAGCAGAAGGTCAGTCAGTGACTGGGTCAGGTCTGCTCAGGCAATGCTACAGACGCCTCAGAAATCACTTGACAGGAAGTCCAAGACTCCGGAAGACTCTGCCAAAAAGAAGAGGAAATTTCAAAGGTTTGAATTATGTTACCCCTTTTTCAAATTCCTATATAATAGTACACTTATATATTATTTGGGGTTACGCTGTGAGAAATACGTGACGGCTGACTCCATGAATGTACCTGACAAGCTGAACCCAAAATAATATGTTAATAAAGAAACTGTATTTAATAAAATGCATAATAAATTGATAGATGGCAATAGCTCATTAGCAGCCCCTGTTCCCTGGTTAGGCTTTTGGATAAACAGACAACCAATAAAATCTACATCTAACCAAAAAGGTAAAAACAAGAGTCAACATATATTTCGAGATATTTTCGTGTGTGCACACCAAAATGTCACCATTGTCAGCCCTAACATTAAATATTTATTTTCAAATATATTATAAGGTTATTCTGTATAACCTTGTTTATATAGTGCCAATTCACAACAAAATAATCTCAAGGCACCATAAACGTTGTCACTATACATTTACATATAAATATAACTCACCATACCTAGTCTTAAAAGCAGAGAGCATGTCTGCCCCCTGAATCTGGATTGGAAGTCAGTTCCACGGGAAAGGGGCTTGATAGCTAAAGTCCCTGCCTCCCATTCTACTTCTGGAAACTCCGGGAACCACAAGTAGGTCTGCATTCTTGGATTGACGTGGTCTAATCAGATGATGTGGTACTATGAGGTCTTGGGTATGGGAAGCCAATGCTCCTAATTTTGGCAATGTTCCGTAGGTGAAAGAAGGCTGTTCTAGAGATTTGTTTTTTTTCTGCGAGGTAAATGACAAATCCGGGTCAAAGATAAGGTTCCTCACAGCAGTACTGCAATCCGGAGTTGTGCCATCTAAAGTAACTATATTAGACATCATATTTCTCATATTTCTCAAATACATTGATTTCAGTTTTGTTTGAATATAGGAAAGTATAGGACATCCAGGCCTTTATTTGATTTAGGCATACTTTAAGATTGACTAAATGTTTAGTATCTTCTGGTTTTGACAGATAAATATTGCTGGGAATCCTCTGCATAGCAGTGAAAGTTAATGGAATGGTTCCTAATAATGTTACCTAGAGGTGACACATACAGAGTAAAAAGTACTGATCCTAACACAGAGCCTCGTGGATCTTCTCTGCATATAGAAACTTTATCCTTAACATGAACAAATTGAAATCTATAGGCACTATAGTCTAGTAGGACGAGTATAGACACAAGTCGATTATCTGAAGCCAAGAGAAGGTTGTTGGTGACTTTCACCAGTGTTTTTTCTGTACTGTGATGTACTTATATTCCTGTCTGGAAATCTTCAGACAGGTTTTTATTTTATTTTTTTAAGGATTTTAGATATATAAGGGTATAAGGGTAGATTGGATATCTGTCGATAATTGGCTAAATCAAGACAAGGTTTTTTAAGTAGAGGTTTGATTGCAGCAGCTTTATAGCCCTTTGGTACATAGCTAGTTTCTAACGATAGATTGATCAAATCTAACACGAATGTGTCTATTAAAGGTAAAACATCTAAAAGACATGTTAGTTTTGAAGAAGCAATTGTTGAAGGTCTATGGATAAAAAGGTGTCTATTAGGGGTTTGGGTCTTATTGATGATTCTAGAGCTGTTGTACATGAAGATCTATCTGTAATATTTGTGGGGAGGATCTGGTGAATTTGTTCCCAAATATCTACAGTTTTATTCATAAAGAAAGCAACTACATGCATATGCAACTCCACAGAAACATAAATATATTGTACACCAGTGTAACTAAGCTCTGTAAGAGTATAAACATGATTTAAACATGATTTCCCAATAGTGGCATGTAGTCGTATTATTGTTTTCGTCGGTTGGAGTTGGGTTAAACTTAACTGATTAGTTAAGTTAGTTGTTGATAGTTGTTAATAATCTTTTACAAACATGGGGGATAAACATTTTAATGCATATGTAAGATAAATATAGTGAAGTCCTAACACAATCATTGACTACAAATGCATTCATAAAACCATACTTGTACATGTGATACATAACTTTCCTAAAAACACAGTCTCTGGCAGTCTGTCGTGTTGTATAAAGTGTCCAGGTATTTCATGTTCCATGTTGCATTGCCTCATAAGAGGAGCAAACAAAGTAGATGAGAGATATTGTTTGCTGCCAGGTGACAGTCAGACTTTGGCGGCAATGTTTCCACTGCAGAATTGATGATGAAAGGGACACCTGGTGTCATAATGTGGGTGCTAAATGTCATTGCCATCTCCAAGCCCACCAAATCTGACAGATGGCTATCTGTAGTCTTTGAGAGGTTGTTGTCTGCATAAGAAAATCTTTTTTTTTTTTCCCCTTTGAAATAAACAATTCTGCATGTGCTTTTGTTCTGTTTGTGTGTTCTGTGTGTGTTTATCAAATAACATAATCTACCTCTGTGTGTTTGTATGTAGTGGAGGTCTGGCAGACAGGCTGAATCGACTTCAGTGCAGACAGAGGTCAGCTATTAGCTTCTGGAGGCACCAATCCATCTCTGACAGCTTAACAACAACAGGTGATGCACATCAGACAAACCTACTACACATCCAGATTACAGCATTTTGCACATTTGCACCTCTGAATCACCATTCGAGTGCAGCAGTGAACTTTGACGTATGAGTGGGATGATTAACTTTTTATGTATGTGATTGCATGGAGAGGCCACGCTGAGGAAGTGCTGGCTGTAGGTTGATCATTGTTGCTTTGAACCGTGGAGCTATTATGTAGTTGACAGGAAACTGCTTGCTTAGTGGGTTTTTTGTTTGTTTGTTTGTTTAGTATTTTTTCCTTTCCATGGTTGTACCAAACCAATTGTGCTACTTATAATAGGACACAGGCAGAGACGCTTAAATGTGACAGTTTATTGTGGAAAAAAGAAAACACCCACAAGATGCAGCTTAGTTTATGGTCAGTTGATGGTTTAGAGTGAAGGATTAAACAGAGGTTCAAGTGTGGAGGTTTATAGTGAGTTGACTTCATTTTGTTTTGTATTGACAGTTTTTACTCCTATTTGTAGATCTTTCAGTCTGTAATATCTTGTAATAGAAAACTATGATTTTTTTTTTTTTTAAATTAAGTAACTCTATTGGAACAAATCTTGATAACAATAACCATCATTTCCCAAATACAGTAAATCCCACTGTTGTTGGATGGGTTTATTCTAGTGATTGTGCTGTGTGATGTAAGAGGAATCATACATGCAGAAGTAAAAGATCTCAAATTGTTTCCCGAAATAACTCTTTGCCTGTGACTTATAAGACTATTAGAGGTCAGTAGTAGAAATGGAGTTCACTCTCTCACTTTTGGCCTGCTGCCCATTTGTATTCTAACGATTTTGTAATTTGTCACAAATATGCACTGAGCACAATTTACTTGTTTAACCATTACATTTAGGCAAATGTGTGCAGAAACCTAAAACCTCTGTACTGATCACCTCTAATATGATTATCTCTTTATATGTAGATCTTCCCTCCGGCTACTTTTAGGGATTGTTAATGCAGACAATGCTGAATAGCTAACATGACCGTAGGCTCTTATGCTGCAATCTTCACAAATTGGTGCAGCCAAGTTTGCACATAGAATTCACATTCATCCAAGCTGTCTTATCTCAGTTTGATTTATACTGTAGCCCCAGGCTTTTGACTTGATTTGCTCTTCTTAATTTTCTCTTTCGACTTTATTGTTTGGGCCAAAATCTCAGACAGAGCTGTGGTACAAATTCCAAACATTTGTGCACTTACCCAATGAGATCTACTCCTTTCATATCCAACTGAGTCAGTAACAGCTTTACAGTTAAACAGTTGGGATTGTTCTGTTCATAAGAGTGAATTATTTTTACAACACATAATGAATCCCACAGGGAGCAAGAGTCCGTGAGAGCATGAATACACTGTGAAGACAGACACACAATGAAACGAACACACAATCAACATCTGTTTTACTGTTGCTCTGCTCTCCAGTGGACAGGCCTGGTGTGCTGGTGCTGGAGGTGCTGGAGGTTCAGGTGGAGTGCAGCATGCAACTGGTGCACTGTGAGCACAGCCAGCTGCCCAGAGAGGGCCACACTGTCTCCCAGGAGAAAGCTGGTGTGCTGGTGTTATTCAACAGAGAGACTGCAGCACAGATGATTCCTGCACCCGGAGATATCATCCACATTTACCCACCATGGTGAGAGAATGCAGTACGGTTTTAAAGTCCATTTGCTCTGCTCAGTTGAAAAATGTGTTTTGCTTATGACCCATACTGTGCAGAATGTGTGCACTGAGCACGTGTGTGCAAAGTTTGACACTAAAGTCTGTTTTTAATGTAGAAACTTGAAACCTTGCATTGCTCATACACTGAGAATTGCCTTCAGTGGAGTTCTGTAGCAGACACCTTGTGTCCACAAGTTAAACATATAACATATTTGTATATAATAGTCTATGGGAAAAAAAATAATTATTGCAATGTATAAATAATAGAAATATATAAATAATGATTTAAAGCAAGTAGTATTAGCAGATAATGTTTACATGATTAAAAAGGTTTCTAGAGGCAGTTGTTGTACTAAAGTCACGTTTGACTGCTTTTGTCCAATGTGGATAAGAAATGGATGAGAATGTTTTGCACACATTTGCAGTTAGCAGCTGCTAAAGCTAGCGTGTGCAACTTAAGCTAGTTCTAATGTGAGACTCAGAATTCACTGAGTCAGTTTTCTTTTGCCATTGCAGTTTTCACTGCTTTGCCCAGCCATGCATCTCCCTGCTTTGAAGCATCGTTCCTTTGCGTGTTACGCTCCACCACACTGTGCACAGCGTTTCAAGTAGTCGGTGCAATGATGTACTCTCTTTCGGAATAATAAATGTGTTCTATACAATGTCTGAAAATAGAACTGAATACACATCACATACGTAAGAACTACTACTCTCCTTTCGGCTTATCCCGTGAGTTCGGGGTCGCCACAGCGGATCATTGTCCGCATGTTGATTTGGCACAACATCCAGACAGCCAACAGCCGGATGCCCTTCCTGACGCAACCCTCCCCAATTTCTACCGGGCTTGGACCGGCACTGCATCGCTGGGGAGGGGGAATGGGCTGTTAGGCCCGGGGACACTTCGACATATAGCCAGGGCCGGGGATCGAACCACTCACCCCGTGGTCCGTAAGCAACTGCCTTTACCAACTGAGCTATAGCCGCCCCACATCACATACGTAAGAAGATGTCTTCAAATTGCCATTCACAAAGTCACCAGAAATTAAAAACAGAGGAAATACACACAGTTGAAAAGCTGGAACCAATAAGTTAAAAAGTTCCTCAGCTGGTCTTAAAAATAGTCACTCAAGTCACAGAAAACACATGAGTAATTGTTGAAGCTTTAATAACAATAAATTAATAAATGAATTAAAATACAAGCTATTCTCTACATGCAGTACATTTAAAATAGTATAGGAAACGGGTAGGGTGACGTGTTTCTAAAAATTCTGGTCAGTTCTCTTGTTTGTTGATATTTAATTACACCTATATTGGCAGGCAATCAAAAAATGCACAAAAAGAGACTGTTTCAGGCACTTGCACAATGCAAAAGTGACTCATCGTGTGCAGAACAAAGTGTGACAGGATCTCACAAAATAATGCTGAGAAGGCAAATTGAATAGACTCAATTGAGAGACAGAATACTACACATGAATGTGTACATAAAACCCTGAAAACTGCATTTAAAAATAACTGTAGTGATAATGGTTAAACATTGGTCTAAGTATCATAACGTACTGTTCTCAGCTCACAATAGTAACTACTAAAGACCCAGATGTGAGGAACAGTCCCACACATACAAGCCAGCAAAGCTTAGGAGGGGTGATTGTGTGTGCATTTGGGATTGTTTTGGAGTTGGATGGAGGCAGCATCAGTTGACTGCAGCTGTTGGGAGTTTAGTTTGAGTGTGATCTGGAATATCCAGGCTGGCGGAAGTGCAGGGGCCTCCTCTGCGCTCTGACGTCACGGACAGCTCCAGGGAATGCTTCACATTCCTCTTCCTGGCAGTAGTTAGGTCATTTCCAGCAAACTGGGGGGAAAAAACACAGTAGGATTATTTTCTGGAGTATTTGGGAGAAGAGAGTGGATGGAGCCAGAGTGCTGAGATTGAAAACACATGGTGGTTTGAGAGTATCTCTAGTTTTTAGCACCTCTTCTTCCCAGTTTTATATTCCTGAAATCACAAGTTAACTGAAAACACCCACATGCTCTTTTAAGAAGTACTTTTTATGTGAACATGCATCCTCAAATGCTCTTTGTTTGGGTAAATTGCTTAAACATTTAGTATAGTAATTACTGGAAAGAAGTCAGTTCAACTCAATAAAAAGACTCTACATCGAAAGGACAATCAACCAAGAAAAGTCAATGAAAGGCTTAATATTCTCTCGAGAGATGTTAACTGATTCAAGAGTTTTGCAGCTTCAGCACAGGCCAAACTGAATACATGGAATTTAAAGCATCGTCTTGTAAAACTCCTATTATGGGTTTCCGTTGTGACGGGGCTTAGTCGCCCCGTGTACAGTGAGTAAGTTGACCCCTCCCACCTCCCACACCTTGTTGCCAGTGTGCTGAGAACTGAGAGGAAATACCTGCAGAGATTATTCACTTACTAGCTGTGACGCCAGCAACCAGAGCCACTCCTTAACCGGCTACCTATCTGATAACGACTGCTGCCCACTCACCTGTTCACAATAGAGATACACTTCCGGTACCTGTTCCTGTAAGCAGTACATTCCGCTCAATTTACCTTAGGGTATAGCTTTTACAGATTAACACAGAATATCAATCCTGATGCTAACATACTAAATCATAACTTGAGTGCATGTTCTGGATTTTCATAGGGAAGTTTTCTTTTGTCAGTATTTATGAGTGGTGGAAGAAATATTCACTTCTGATACTAGTAAAAGTATAAAAATACTCCATATCAAGCAAACGTCTGGAATACTAAAAAAATGTACAAACAGCAAGCAAAAGTATTTAAAACTATAAATAATGTTGTTGTGTTACAATCAAATATCATAAACATTATTCTCACAGTAAGTAAGCATACTGAGTGTATTACAAAACAGAAATGCTAAGTAGAGATTAGCAAAAAGAAATTTAAGTAGAGATTCCGCAAAATTGTGTTTAGGAACATATATGTACTGAATCAATCAGTCAATCAATCATCCTGTCAACAATTTTGTGAACACAGTATCTCAACAATGCCATTTAGGGAATTTCTTTTCAATTTAGCAGAGATACCCAACAGGCTTAATGGATGAACTGATTCGGTTTTAGAAGTCAAAGGTCGAAGTCCGACTGACCTTATGTCCATACATTCCTGTGAGTGCGGTATGTCAGGCATGGTTTGAGGGAATTTCTTCAAAGATGCTGCAAATTTCCCTTAGAGTTCAAGGGTGAACTGATGATATTTCATTGGCCAGAGGCAAAAGGTCAAGCTCAACATTTCTGTGGCCCCCAAAGGCCTTTTACTTTCTTAAATGCAATATCACAAGCAAACTCCTTTCTTAATTGAATTTCTTAAAATTTGGAAGAAGGATCCACTTGGAATCAAGTGTACACGTGCAGCCGTAGCCTCAAATCTAATGTTACCAGGAGTAATAAATGTCACTACTCACTCAGTCACAGCAAAGCAAGTCAGCTGGAGGCAGGTAATGTTAACTGCAGTAACAGTGCTATTGTTTGCAGCTTATTTAGTGCACGTTAGCTAGTAACTCCACTTAGTGAAAACTTAGTGGAGTTCATTTGCAGCTGTTAACAAAGTGTAGAAATTATTTAGCTTTACATTTTGCTGATAATTTAGGACTGATCAGTGCTATTTCTGTCTAAAACAGAACTCAAAGGCATTGACAAGTGCACATTAAACCTCGCTCCTGTCAAAGACCAAACTCTGCCGCAATTGAAAGAATCTGCCTGAACTTTTCCCTCAACGAGGCTGTTTTCTGTTTAATTGTTACAGCAGCATAGCTGAGCCATGGTTATTGTTAAAGAGTACGTTCTAACCATCAATTACACTTTAAAAAAACCTACATTAAAGGGATTTAACATTTTACAAAGCAGCCACGATTAAATGGCTTTGCCTCGACCTGAAGAGAATTAATGACCAAACCATCCAACACACACTTGTCGGTGCTTCAAGTAAGGGACTGTCGCTGTTTACTAAAACAAAATTCCGCAAATCATTCAGCAAATTGTTTTGAGCAAGATCCATTTTCCTTTCCTGTTAAAATTGTCCTTTATATTCCAATGGCACAGTGTAGGTGCCATTTCATAATGATGTTAAAAAAAAAAAAAGAGGGGGGGGGGGGGGGGGGGGTAATTACACTTCTGCCTGGTTGGTTTCTTTTCATGCATTTTTTAAGGTGGTCCTACTCTCACAAATGTCAAATTTTCAAGGTGCAAACTTAATATTTGTAAATCAGGCCCCTCAATATTTTGGATCAATTTGTTTGGTAAATATAAGATCTAATGTCAGATTGTGATACATTAATGTGTCAGATACACATTTAATCAAATGTTTTTTGATTGACATTCAATGGGCACTTTTTTGTTTTACATCTTAGTCTTATTTACCCTATATAGCACTTGTAAACAATGTATAAACATATGTAGTTTACATACTATAAAATAGTTTTGAGCATATACTGTATAAGACTTATATTTGTATGTCTTTGTTACCTGTAACATACAAAATGTACAAAAAGTCTTACTGTGAAATACCGTGTCTTTGTAGACCTATAAGATGAAGTCACCGTTATTAATAACTTAGACACAGTCCTGTTTAGCTGTGTACTAATTCATTACAATGTTTTATAAAACTGTATCTAAATGCTGATATACTGCTTACAAATGCTTTTTTTCCCCTGATATATAGAAGCAGATTTTAGTTATGTTGACTTGATAAATGACGTTTGACTGTCAAATTAACAATTCATTAATTTTCAGTTGACTGACTAATGGATGAGTCATGTGTGTGTCTGTACCAGCTTGGAAAACCACACAGTATGTGCTTGATGTGGTGAATGATCAATATTATTGTCATTAGTCTTGCATTACTACGTAAAGTACAGGTAATGAAAACGATGCCAAGGATTGTAAGAACAACCTGCTGCAGTCAAGGGCAAGAAAACTGCAAGTAAATACTATCTGTAAGATCTTTCATTTTCAGTTTTTTTTTTACTCCAATAGATATTGAATTAGCTCTGCTATGACTTCTATCTCCAAAAGTATTCAGGCTTTCATACATCCGATAAACAGCAAGTGTTGTTAATAATGCTCAGGACACTGTGTTAACACTGTGGCATCTAACAGAGGATTTACTGGCTCTAAAATGATCCAAAAGTAAACAAACACCTCTCCATTCAGCTTTAACCAAAATGTATAATTTATAAAGACTGGATTCTGTTTTCAGCTAGGTTTGGTTAATACCAAAAGTTGAAAAAGTGATCCTCTCCCATGTTATCACCGAACATCCAAACAAATCAGTTTTTCCCCACTTATCTTTGTGATTAATGTCCCTGGTTCAACTATCATCCCAGTTCTGAGACGAGCTGTGACATGTGCAGCAGTTCCAGTCACAGAATGCGTTTGGCTCTGACTCAGTGATAAGCCATCATCACTCTATTATCCATTTCACATGTGAAAAAAATCTAACTCCGACTTATCCAGCAACAACGTGCCATATAATTATCTGGCTGCTATTCAAGTTCTTTTATTCTCAACCTCTGTTGCACTTCAGATGTGTTGTTTGTCTGAAGGAGTTAGGTGGCTTGACCAAAAATGTTTTCTTAATGTTGTAAGAAGGATTTGAGCACCTCCTTTTTGACACTAAGCTGGTAATCTTAAAACTTCAGGTCCCACATATGCAGTATGCACTTTGTATTTGGTGTTTTTCATCAGTACACTCTGAGCTTGTTTGATTGTGTTAAGGGTCATATTTTTCCACAGATTATGTCACATTTGGAAAGTGTTTTCAATCAAACGGTGCCAAGTTGTGAATTGTAGCTTTTTAAGAACCTCAATTACATGGAAAATTGATCTTTTAGCTCAGTTAAAGAGGACAAATACATCCGTTGTGTATTTTAAGTTGCCTTGGAGGCGGGTAATGCGAACTTGAACTTGTTCTCTGTGTAGGGTGGTACACAGACCTGTGGAGGTGGTTGGTACCTTATCTGTGCTTGACATTTAAGCAGCCTGGAGGTGTCAGCCCCCTGTTTGTCTAAAAAGCCTATTCCATTTAATGTAAAATCTGAGTTTTTGGCATTCATTATCAATGCAATCACAACAAAAACAGTTTGTTTCCCAACACCTTGAGGGTGTTTCATTTCATGGTGAATACAATGTCCAAAAAAGTGCAGAGTAGAAAATGTGGAATCCAAAAAAAGCAGCTAACAGCAGGTTTGCCCTGAATCTATAATTTATGAACTTTATATTTTTGCAGGCAAAGTCTTTCTATAGATGGCTTCAGCTGTGAAATAATTCTGAACACGCACTTCAGCCAGAAAATCTTCTCCCCTTCTAAACCCGCCAACCAGTCCACCTCCAGAGGTCTGATCACCACGAGGAGGGGCATGCCTTATTATTTGGGGGGGAAATTTAACCTGCTTGAAGTATGCAGAACCACGGATGAGAACAGCATTAAACAGGTGTGTATGCTCTGATGTCATTGCAATAAAGTGACTTAAACAAACCCTAATAGTTGAAGGTTTGTGAACCCTTTTGAGTTTTCTCTCTTTTTGCATAACTATGATCAGATTTTCTTCCAAGTCATACAACTAAGGTCTATCTAATTATGTTGGAATGAAGTGCTTGGTCATCACCAACATTCTTCTAAGTTTACATAAATATGTAAGATTGGATAATTTTCCTTAGAAATGAATGTGGAATTTTATCATTATCATTTGTTAAATTTAGTTTAGGAGTTTGAGAAATGTGATGTTTTGATGATATTTATGCATAAAGGCAGAAATCTCACTGAAAGTTCACTTCTGTAATTCTAAATTCGATTCAGTTCCTTGTATCTTCTTGTTTTGCTCTCTAACCTTAGTAACTCACTTTCAGTGCACCATATGAAATGGACACATGACATCAGTTTAACACATCAGCATATAAACACAGCTGGTGATGTGATAACCGCTACAGTATGTTGTGTACAGGACAAGTTTGCCACCCACCACAAGGTTCTAATCAGGTTTAGTTGTTTATGTTTATATAAACAGCTTTATTAATTTCTCTTCATAGTCTTAAATCACAGGTGCAACTATGCAAACAATAGGTTTTATCAGAGGGTTTTTCTGGTACACTTCAATACAAAGAATACTAAATAGTCTCACTGGAGCATTCAACCCATATCAGTCAGTAACAGGTGCGTTGAGTCTTTGCTGTATCGGTATCATAGGTTCTTGGTTTACGCGTGTTTGTTTCACTAAAACTGAGCATCTGGCTGCTTTAAGCAAATAGAAACGTGAACCAGGTGTTGCTGACAGAGATCAAAAAGCACTTCTTCAGCAATGCTCTCCCTTTAAAGTGGATTTCATATACGTGACCTAGAAATCATGATTGTAATAGTGAATACCTCATCACAGCCTTTATCTGTGTTAATATCAAACTATATACAATATACTCTGCAGTGACAATCACTTGTCGTGAAATTAGCACTGTGTTTTGTAAGAATATGAGTTTAAGCAATGTTTACACACCAGTGATGCAAAACTAGGTGATGCGAGTGGAAATAAGTATAAACTAACAGACTGTTTGTCTGAGGTAGGGATGCAGGGCTACATCTAATGGATAATTTAATTACAATTTCATTTGTTAATTTATTCCTCTGTTAATATATAATTTGTTTAGGTTATAAATCCCTGTCCCCGTGTCCATTGTGACATTTGTAACTATTATTGGTCCAAAATATTCAGGTTATTGACAGAAAGGAAGCTAAGCAAAATTCCCATTTTAAAAGCTAGAAATGTTGCCATTTTATCTAAAAAAATCACCTAAGATTATTAATTTACTAAGAAAATATTTATCTTCTGCAGATCATTTCATTTGTTAATAATTTACTTGTTTCCAGTACTAAACATATTGTACATAACTAAGCATTTCCCTGTTTTCTTTCCTCCAGATGTCTCATCCTGGTTTTCTGTGCAGTTATGATAGCTCAGGGGTTTTGACACGGCACTGCGTTTCTCTCCTGGAAGCTATTGAGGGACTGGGCCAGGCTGGCTGCGTTGAGCAGGACGTGGAGGTGGTGGTCCAGAGAGTTTATTCCATCCCCGTGCCTGACAGCGCTCCTGTGTCCATTCTCAAGCCCAGAGTTTCCTCCCTGTTCTCCTCAGCTCCTCTTCTTCAAGCAGAGAAAGGGAAAGTCAGGTACTTGTTTGACATTTCTTTCTGACAATTGTCGGCAAAGTGAGGCCTTTGGTTGGCACTTGATGCTAAGACAGAATAGGGAGGGGGATTAAACACAATTTTATGTGCTGTGTTTATGTTTCTCTCCCAAAGTATAAATTACTCTTTTTGTGAAAAACTGGATGCCGGTATCTTTCTCAGGCTTCGCATGCTTCTCCTTGGTGGCACAGTGTGTCTCAGTGGTCGAGCTATTGTTACAGCACAGCAAGCCCCACAAAGTGCTGTATCCAGGCATATGGCATTGCTTGACAAAGGACACAAACATTTATAATTGAATCCAGTCCTTCTGTGAGCCAGTTCTCAAGAAAGACAACATGATGTTTTCACAATTTCATGAACCGGCAAGTCAGAGTTGAATTAGTGCCCACTCGTACGCTGCGTAGAACAGGTTTGCTACAGGTTTTTATCAACCTCAACACATTAAAAATAACCTCATGAAAGTATATTGTATATGGTTGATAAGAAATGCCACTCCTATCAGTCTCAGCATTACAAAAAGTGTACTGACCTAGTTTTGGTTACTTTATCTGTAGGTGGACCCTATAGATGAATTTATATGGCTTATGCTCTAGCCCTTTGCCCGGCAACGACTAGAATTGGCCCTAACAACCCCTCTACGAGATAAAGCAGTGTAACAAATGGTTGGATGGAATAATGGCAAAAAAGGCACTTTTTATCACTACATTAATTTGTGGTGTGAGATTTGTTATGAAACAGTTGCTCTTTTATACATCTAGCAGAAAATTAATTTTTGCTGTAGTTGGAGCAGCATTTTTATTTACTTTATTTAATTCACTGTTAACACCTCTTTCGCCTCCATAAGCTTCCGAGTACAATACCTTGTTTTTGTAGATGCTGAATGCTCCACCGTGTTCACTAATGAGTCTCGAAATGTAGGTGGGTTTAGATACACTCGCTTAACATAGTTACTGTAAACCCAGGTACAAATGCAGAAACATGACTAATCTGATTTCTCCTCCTTGCGTATTTAGAAAGCATGGCTCACGGATTTGCACAGCACAAACTGAAATTAAACAAACACGCAATGTAACGTGACACCTGAGGTCAGATGTCCGAGTTTGGAGGGCCTATCATGTCCTCTGTTTGGTATGATGACCCCTTTTTCATTCAGCCGTTTACTTACAATCTGCGCACATTTTTATGCAGAAATGGTGTTGTGAAAGTGTGGTTAAAAAACGTTCTTGTGTACATCGCAGCTAGGAAATCCGAGCCGTGAGTGTAATCGGGTAATGTAAGTGCCTGTACAAGCACTAGGTGACTGCTTTTTGCTTGGTGTTGGCCCAGTAGTTTAAAGTTTTGTGCGTTTGATTGTTTATTTTGTGTTTTTGATGTTGTTCAAAGATGGCTGCCTCCTAGTGCTTGAAATGATGCAAATCCAAGCAAAGAAAACAAAGATAGATAGTGCCACTTTTAACTATGTCTTATTTTGAAAAAAACAAGTATCAGACAAGTGAATATTGTGTCCAGTCAAAGCTGTTTACATTGGCCTGTCTTATTGAAATTGAGAATTACTCAAGTAGTCCTGTTGTTAATGAACCAGTGAATGTTCTGTTTGAAGCACATCCTGGAAGTGTGACCTTTAGTTGCGTGGCCCTCCCCAGGCTTGTTGTTTTTGTCCTTTGCTGCGTAATAAAAGAAAAGTATTGGTTTCTGAGAGCAGAGGGGCCCAAGGGGCATCCTGTGGTGAAGGGAGTACAGCCCTGGTCAGCTGACAAGCTAACTGGTAATATGACACACACTTTTGCCATGCTGCTTCTGCGGCTGGTAAACAATCACCACCCTCTGACCAGAAACACTCCCCCGCCTAACTCAACCAGATTCAACAGGCTTGGTTGGTAGTGAAAGGCCGGAGGTGGGGTCTGGTCTAGGACACATAGGTTAAGTTCAGAATGTCAGGATCACTATAACATAATGATATGACAGAAATTAAACATCTCAAAAGTCACAATTTGAATCCTCAATTGTTATTATGTTCCCAGCCTTTCCTAATTCTTCTTGTTTTTTTTTACTATCTAACTAACCTGTAGCAGATTTTTATTGCTCTCATGCCTTTTTCATGAGAGGCTCTGGTCCGAATTGTTGCACAGAAATAAAGTTTGGTACATTGTGTTGCTTGTACTGCTTTTCCACGATGCAATGAATGCGTCGGAGTTGAGAGCTGGGTAGTTTACTTAGCAGCCTACTGGCCTCGTTCTGTGTAAAGGACAGTTTGTACCTCTAATGTCATGTCCCCAGCTTCTATGACTCACTCTCCTGGTCAGCATTCTGATTTGATCCTTTTGTTGTTCAGCCTCTATGTTAACACACACGGGATAGAGGCCAGTATGATATTTATGCCTGAAGAAGATGTTAAGTTCCCGTAAATTTGGAATAGAATAAACAAGAAGATTAACTGTTTGCAGGAAGTGAGGAGAGGCTGTTTTTTTTTCTTTTTTTTTTTGTCGTCTTTTCTCTCTCTCTCTCTGTGTAGAAGGAACACAATGTGCTGAAAGGATCCTGTTACAACTGTGTTTATCACTCTGCCTGCACTGATTGGTGCACAACACATAGGAAGGAATCCCGCCTGTCTGCCCCCCACCAATGAGGCCTCTCTGCTGTATTCTTAATGTGTGGGTTGCTTACTTACTGTGTTGCCAAGTAATGTGCAAGTGCATGGCTTGTATGTGCACACAGTGTGACTATGTGTAAGGAACTTGTGTGTGTGTATGTGTGCTTGTATGTGCGCTGGTTTGTGCGTGTGCGTACGTGTGCATGCATGTTGCTTGCACAGGCTCAGTGGATTGAAGTTCCTGGAAGAAAGCCTGAGTTGCTAAGAATTTTCTGTGATCACTCACAAAAACAAATTCCTGAAAACAGCCTGTGACTAAAACCGGCCAATGGCTGAGGAGTTTTTTAACTGAGGGTCGGTGTTTGAGGAAGCTGGTCTGTGAACAGTTAAGAGGAGGGACTGAATAGAGAGTTGTTAATATTAAGCTGGTACCACCATGAGTCTCCCATATCAGTCAAGTGTCACATCGGATTTCACACTTTTTATTTTGTATTTTATTTTATTATTATTATTTTATTTTGTTTAGGTTTAAAGAAGCTCCACAAAAAGTGAAAGTATATTAACATTTAAGTAGATATAACAGTCCAGCAGCTGTATTTATGTACTGTATGTTAAATCTTGTTTTGTTTTGACAGTGGGGGGCGGCTGTACCTCAGTAGGTAAAGGCAGTTGTCCTCGGATCACAAGGTCAGCGGTTCGATCCCTGAGCCCTGGCTATAGTGTCGAAGTGTCTCTGGGCAAGAAACTGAACCCCTAACAGCCCATTCCCCTCCCCAGTTGTGCAGTGCCAGACCAAGCCCGGTAGAAATTGGGGAGGGTTGCGTCAGGAAGGACATCCAGCGTAAAAACTGTGCCAAATCAACATGCGGACAATGATCCGCTGTCGCGACCCTGAACTTACGGGATAAGCGGAAAGAACATTCATTCATTTGACGGGGACAGTGTACATTAATAAGCATTTAAGCAAATATGCCAGAATTAGCCAAAAGGCTATTTTTCATCTGTAGTCCCTGGAAAGATGTTAACATTGCCTCCCTAAAGTTTTAAAGTTCATTATCTGAAATTAAATCTTAACTGAATAGTGCTGATATTGCTCTATGTCATATAATTCTACTCAATTTATAAAGCAAAATTGTCACAATATTTGCTGCTTTCAGCTTGTGTAAAATAAAAAGTTTCTCTCTCTGCTGTGCCACTAAAGTGAATATCAGTACACATATTTTTGAGTGACATTGTAGACAAAGAATAAAACACTGATAAGGGCAGATTAATTCATACTGAAAATAGTATTAGTTTTAGCTTATTGGTTATGATTTTTTTGTTGTTGTTGTTGTTGTTGCAGGTCAAAAACAGTTTACTCGCTTCTTTTGAAAGAATCTGTTAGACACTTTAAAGCTTGGAGGCTGTAAAAGCAGCAGAAACTTTGTGTTAGTTTTGTGTTCAGCCTTCCTTGTTTTAACAAAATGTTGTACATTTCTGATTTTGGTTTGTGATTTAAGCAAACAACTGAGAATAATCTTGGTTAAAACATTGGCCTGCAACACCATAAGTCATGTGAGGCATGTTATTTAGATATCTATTTCCAGGTCTCTTAAAACAAACACAGACGGACCTCATGTTTACCAACAGAAGACATTTATAGGTCCAATCAGGTGGCTGAAAACAGTCTCCCCACTTTCCCAGTGTCTGAGATGTGCACATGCATGATGGGCATGCTGACATTTTTCCTGTATTTTTCTGTTTCTTCCTCCTTCTCTTCTCTTCTTGGCTGTTGCTTGTCTAACCAGGGGATATGAACTCTACTGTTTACTCTCAGGGCTGGGACATGGGCTGTGTCTGGGCTTGACTGAGATACTAGAGTCTATAGCCATTCAGCATCCACACTCGCTGGGAGCAGCAGAGTGCAGGAATACACAGAAGTTCACTGCCTCACAACTTTGTAGGCAAAAGGTCTTTTCTGTCAGCACCAGCCTGTCAAACCAGCCACCAGCTACCAACTAACTACCAAAACATCACTACTAGGTCTGAAATGTGCATTGTCACTGTGTCACTGAGAGCAGTTCTGTTTTATTTTTGTTACTTTCTAAATATATAACACTCTGAAGGTAAGTATTTATGAAAATCAACGAAAAAACTGTATTATTGCCAAAGAAGTAATGGAAAATACTTCCACAAAAACTTCTAATATAACTCCTAAATAATAAACTATCAGGTTTGTAATTTAACGTTCCTCGTACGGGTGTCTTTTTACAAACCTGGGTTACATGCTCATCCAAGCCCATTCAGGTACAGGTGCAGCCAGAACAAAAGCACTCTGCTCACCAAGTTCTTCAAGTTTTCTTAAAAACAAAACAAAACAAAAAAAATCAACTGACAAAACTGTCTTAACTGACGACGACCATGAAGTCTCCCTAAATTTAGCCGTACTTTATCCCCTACATAATGGCAAAAAAGTTTAAGATGTTTGATAACATATACGTGGATTCAAATTGTGTGCTTTTTATAAGAATGCTAGTCATTTTCAGTATTTTCAGTGCACATACCTAAAAATGAAAATGAAATAACCAATTCTCAACACAGCTGTCCTTTTACAAATTGTATACAGGTTTGTTTCGGTGCATGACAACAACAACAACAACAACAAGCATATTAATGATGTCTTCTGCCACACGTCCACTAAGCACTATTAATGACACTAAAAGCCAAAAAGAGCAACAAATGGAAGTAGCTAAAAAAAAATCAGCTCTGCAACTGTTTTAATAGCAAGGAATGCACCCGGTGTGTTTATTAGCGCACACTCAAAGATACACACTATACAATATTTTTTTCTGAGAGATGTGCACAGAAACTTTTGTTTGTTGACTCCACCGACCACAATCAACAGGATAAGTGCATATAAAAAATTTTGGATCAGCCAAAGCTAATTTTCTATCTGCTCTTTTTCCTTTCACTCCAGGATGTGTGTTCTTGTCCAGGACAGTTATGGGATGTTCAGCTTAGTCCAGCTCCACCTCCTCCCCAGCAAAGATGACCTCCACCAATACTCCCGGATGTGGGAGGGCAAGACCTGTGTGCTGAGAGGCATTAAAGTGGTTCAACGGGTCACTCGAGAAAGGTGAGACCCACACACTCCACAGTACCTGTCCCTCTTAGATGAGGATAACTGGGACAACGGTGCTTTGTAAATGCCTTTGGTAGACACGTTCTGACATGACATGGTAGCAGGGTAGTCTCAGGGCTTTGTCCTCTCTGTCCCAAGTTAAACCATTAAACACACAATAAACTTAGTGCCTCATGTGAATCTTTTACTGTATTGTATTGTTTTGTAAACCGCAGCATTTTTATACTTGAATGCAATTTTGAAACCTTAATTATCTTCCTTTGCAGAACAATAAGAATGTAGTGTCCGCAGCTCATATGAACCGGATTACGCTGTCCTCCCAGCAGTGGCACTGTGTTTACATGTAAAGTGATACCAAGGTGCACGGTCTCCTTGTGAGTTTCCACAGTCAGGTTCCCAGATTAGAAGCAGTTAGAAGAACTGACATGGGGACATTTAGTAACCGGCTCAGGGTATGTTTACATCTTTGGTATTTTCAATGACACCGCAGCCTATAATGTCTCTGGAGGTTGTCTGTGGTCAGACTGATGGATGGGCTATCTTCAGTGCACACATATGGGCCATATTATTAGCTCAAGTGGAAAAACACGTGGGCCTGTTTGGAATAAATCAGGCATTCATTTTTCTCCAGTTTCTTAGAAATGGTCACTACTTGACCTCTAAGCATTTTCTCATAATCTGTACCTCCAAGGACTGTAAGATCAAAAGATCAGTGCCACTTTAAAGTCTGTTTTAATATGAAGCTACAGCGGGCAGCTGGTTCACTTAGCTTAGCATAAAGACTGAATACAAGGGTGGAAGAGGTGTCCTGGCTGTGTTCACATAACATAATCCACCTACCAGCACTTAAAGCTCATGTTTGTAGAAAAATACAGCCCCCACATTCTTGTTAATGTTGTCTGTTAAAAAAACGTGTACCTTGTTCAGCTTCGGCACAACCCACTGCACCATCAGCCACAAAGACAGTGCTGGGTTATTTTGTAAGGTGATTTTTCTACACTTTTTCCTGTTATAGTTGGAAAAATTATCAAATTTCCATGGTGATACATGGTGTATTTTGCTGCCTCAGTATAATAAATGAGTTTTGGTCTGTGATAAGCTTTGAGACTTATATTGGACTTGCATCCATCATATTTGATTGTCTATATGTCTACATGTTCACAAGATGCCCCCATCCTTACTTTGTTGTTTGGATGTTGGTTGTAGGTCTTAACTTTTGCTAAAACTCACTAATTAAACTCAAGGAAAAACAAGTATTCACATGTTGATTTGATTGTAACCTGTCCCAAGAACAAAGCCACAACCTTCCCTAAACTAACCGAACAAGCATGAAGCTAATTAACATGTTCATTACTGACTGTTAACTGTTTCTGCCCATGTTTGTGCTACATTGTGCTAAACACTACTGGCTGAAGGTTTACATTTAACAGATGTTGATGTGGTATCAATCATTTCATCCTGCTCAACATGAAAGCCAGTAAAGTGATCATTTACCAGTGTCAGTCTTTGAGGGGTGTGGGGTATATATAAACTGACTTACTCGGCTTTACATGCATACACATAACACAACACAGCTTAAAAATTGGCACATGTATTTATGATACATTCAGCCATATGGAAACCTAAAAAAAATATACAAAAACAAAACAGTAGTTAAAGGATAACCAGTGATAAATTAACTAAATTAAAACGAAATTACTCATGTTGTCAGCCTTTACCATACAGATGCTCAAACCAACATTGAACCTCTCTATTTGCATTTATTTGTCAGCCTGTAGCCTGGATAAGAGTGTTTACCTGTGCCATAGACCTCAGTTATTGTCAAAAAACTATTAAAACTATCAAACAAATCGGCCAGACACATTGTTCCACTGGCTGGCTTGTTTATGGACTCCAAAAGCGCTAATCAATTTAAATATTTGTGAGTCACCGTAACTCCCTGGAGATGTCACGTATGCACAGTTGACTGCTGCGGCACTGTACAAGGAAATGGTGATTTGGATCATGCAGAGCAATATTTGTTTAAAAATGCAGGGATCAGTGATTTTTAAATGGAGACATGTCATCCAGCAGAGCTGTGTGTCTAGCTGATGTCTTTCTATTGTTTTTAGACAACAATAGATGAACAAGCAAATCCTGACTGCTGACTGACAACCTACCAAATGCAAGTAGAGAACATTCGGTGTTGGTTTTAAGATCTTTATAGTGATTGTGGAAACGATTAATTTAGAAAATGTGAATAAAGTTATACTTTAGGTCAGTTGGGAGACAGTAACATGCAAGAATAAGAAAAAGCCCCTAAACCAGACATGAACATTTCAATCTCCAATGCTCCTCTAATACCAACATATTAAAACTCTACATCTCCAGCTTTACAGCTACTGTATGAGCTACTTATTCCCATCCCATGCAACTGTTGATGTGTTTGTTTCAAAATTAATTATTCGAAGAGACACCATGCAACTATCATTACCTGTCAAAATCACCATTATGTAAAGGTGAGATTGTCTTGGATGTGTGCCAGTTAAATAGAAACCTGTAAGAAGTGGGCAACTTTGGCACAGAAGGTGGAACGGTCGTCCAAAAATCCCCGGCTCCTCCGGGCGTGTGTCAAAGTGTCCTTGAGCAAGACGCTGAACAGTGAGTGCTGAGTGATTGGTTAGTGTTGACTCCCCCATCGGTGTATGAGTGTGTGTGTGAGTGTGAGTGTGAATGGGTGAATGAGAAGCAGTGTAAAGCGCTTTGAGTGCCAATAAGTAGAAAAAGCGCTATATAAGTGCTGACCTTTTAATATTTATGGATTAATACTCTTGTCAGTTGTCGTCAAGAATGGAAGTATGACTGAAGGAAGCAAGGGATTAACTCTCCACTACAAAGCCACAGCTGTACCTAAGACAGGAGAACAAAGACTCATTACTGTTTACTATTGTATTTTATCCCTGTGTCAAAATCAGTGTTTAATGAGTCCTATTAGTTTTTTGTTACTCATCCTTAAGCAGGCCTCAGTGGACTTGAATGGGCTGCAGAACCAGTTCACACAAAGAAACCCTGTGATTACAGGCTGACTAACAGGTTGTTAAACCACTGGCTGATATGACAGCACCCACATGGATGAATAACTAACATTGACCAGCCACACTGAACTCAATAAATACTCCACTCACAAAAGAGACCATGAATAAAGAGAATGGTGTGTTCTGCCAGAGTTAATTTTTTAATCCTTGCTACCAGTATCAGTTTGACGTAGATGAAACGTGATAAAAGCGCGCTGGCTATGACCTAATTTCAGTGTGTTGCTCCTAAGATCATAGATGTGGTTGTGCAAAAAATAACTTGTAATTAGTTTTTTAAGCCTTGTTATTTTAGCCTCACAAAGATATGGTGATTTGTACAGGGTGTGAACGGTTTTCCCAACCTGCTTTTAAAAAACTGTTTTTGTGCGTATCTGCTCTGCCAGCCCAAGCATGCTCACTGTTAATTCTAGCTGACGTTAAAGCTCTGTCCTAACAGATTCATGTTTCAGTGGAAGTGAAACTGGCTGTGAAAGCTCAGTCGCTCACTAAAGTTCATTATTCACCAGTTTCTCCTTACTCTCCTCCCCTCACTCTGTTTTTTTTTTTTTTTTGTCCCTCCCTCTCAGGCGCACCAGACTTTTCAGCTTGATAGACAGTCTGTGGCCCCCAGTAATACCTCTGAGAGATCATGGCAGCACGTATCTAATGTCCAGTGTAAGTTCTCACCACAACAGAAATCGTCCTCATTGAAAGTCTGGGTTTGAGCATTTTATATAAATATATATCTTACACCTTGAAATGCATAAGGTGGCTAAAACATTCGAAGCACCTTGTCCTATAATGCACACTAGTACGACTCCACTACCTACTTTGACCTCAGTAATAAACACATAGTAGAATTACAACTTTTCTGACAGTGTCAACCTAAACCCTGAGAAATTCTATTCTTGAAAAAGTAGAATTCATGGCATAGCCACTGTCTTGGATTAGATTAAATTCCACAGATGAACTTAATATTGTGGCTGATTGGTGTATATCTAATCTATAAAGATGAGGAATGAGCACCAGGGATCCTCTTTTTGAGGAAAGTTTCATCAGGCAAGACAGTCAAATATGTCGTGACTTCTACAAATTTAGAAGTCACCCAATATTTTTGTTAACGTGGACGGTAATTCCAAATGTTGTTTATAGGAGAGCAACCCTGCAGGACCAGCTCCAAGTTTCTGCTACCTGCTGTCAGGTCAGGAGAACACTGTTGAAATCACGGAGGGGCAGAACCTGTCCCTGCTCTACCTACCCCCGAACACGCGGAGCTTACAAAATATACTGCAGGTGAACGGTCTCTCAAAAGACACACATGCTGCAAATTTTAGAAAATTGCTGCAGATTGAGATAACTTATCTTCAGGAGGTTGATCTCTATTTTGTTTTTGTTTTTTGTTTTTCAGAGTGAGATGACAACCTGTTGCTGCAGTTTTGTTGCTACTGTTTTATACAAGAGAAACCAGGTATTGTTCTCTTTTTCTCAAATGAAGTAAACAGTTAGAATGCAATTCAAGCTAAAGAACGAGTTAAACAATTTGCCTTAAAGCCCTTCAGTCAGCTTTTTGAGATCATTTGAACAAACAAACTGATAAGATTTTAGCTCTGACGTAAAATGCAGTGTTCATATCACAGCATGTATGACAATCGGCGTACGGCTCGGGTGTTCTTTACCATTGATTGGTAAGATCTTTAAACTTTGACCAAGGTGAGATAGCAGCACAGAACAAAGTGGTGGACTTTGCCACATACTCACACCACTTACACACATACAGTTGTTAATGCAGCTTCACCAGCAAACCTGCACCGTGTGTAGAATGAATAATCCCATCAAAGCTGTTTCTGCTGACAGAAATGTCAATTTTTAACCAAATTGTATGTCAGAAGCTTTAGTTATGAAATGTTTCCATTAAATTGTCTCTTTCTAGGTCACTCTGTTTCAGATTCTAAGTAAATGTATGCATTTTCTGTCTTTGTATGCTTTCTTTTAGAGCTGTGATGTAGGCCAGGGTGAGGTTTGGTTGGTGCTCACAGACCCCAGTCTTCAGGAGGAGCAGCATGACAGGCCATGCAGGCGAACAGTGGCCCTGTGTGTGAGCACTTCCTGTGTGCTCACATCCTCTGTCCTCAAAGCACTAAATTCCCCTACTGCCTGCTGCTTGTTATTTCGAGATGCCATCAAAGAGCATGGTAGCTATAACATGGCTTATTGTGTCCTGACATGTCATAGAAA
Source organism: Channa argus (assembly GCF_033026475.1). Lineage (NCBI taxonomy): Eukaryota > Metazoa > Chordata > Actinopteri > Anabantiformes > Channidae > Channa > Channa argus. The sequence continues at coordinate 2,431,441 of NC_090210.1, read as the reverse complement.
ATTTGTTTACAGGTGTTTACAGAGTACGACATGTTTTTAAAATGTTTTTAAATCATTTCTAGACCGTGTAGCTCGCTCCTCATCTCTGTTTGAGGCTACTGCTACTAACAGTACACACCTGAGCTAACAGTCAAGTTGCAGTGTGCATTAAATAAGTGCCAGGTTTTTATGCTTGGATTGAATAGAAAGTTGATTCTTTCTGCTACATTGATTTTTTTTTACCCTCTTTTTTTATGGGTTTTACTGTGCATCATGAAACCAGCGATTTGCATTTAAATAAAACCTCAATTCCCAAAGAAGTTGGGAAGATGTGTATAACATAAATGAAACCAGAGTGCAGTTATTTGCAAATCTCATCAACCCATCTTTATATTCACAATAGAACATAAACAACATATCAGATGTTGAAGTTGAGACATTTTAACATTTCATGGAATTTTTTAGCTCATTTTGAATATGATGGCAGCAACACATCTCAAAATGTTTGAAACAGGGTGATGTTTACCATTGTGGAGCATCCCCTCCTGTGTCTGTAAAATTTCTAGAAAGTGAGGAGACCAGTTGCTGGAGTTGTAGGAGAGGAATGTCGTCCCATTCTTGTCTGATGCAGGATTCTAGCTGCTCAGCAGTCCTGGGCCTTTGTTGCTGGATTTTTTTGTTTTATGATGCACCAAATGTTTATTGGTGAGAGGTCTGGACTGCAGGCAGACCAGTTCAGCACCTGGACTCTTCTGCTGTGAAGCCATGATGTTGTAATAGATGCAGTATGTGGTTTAGCATTGTCTTGCTGAAATATGCAAGTGCTATCCACATACCATTAGAGATGCAGCCTTTGAACTGCCTGCTGATAACAAGCTGGATGATCCCTCTCCTCTGTAGTCCACAGAACATGGTTTCCAAAAATAATTTCAAATTTTGATTCATCTGACCACAGAACATTCATCGGTCTTTTTTGTCTCAGACAATAGTGAATGCAGTACTTACTTAAAGACTGTACTTAAAGGAAAGTACAAATACTCATTTCTGCTTAATAAGGGGATAAGCCAAAATAACCTTTCCAGCTTTTTGTTACCCCTGTTCCAACTTTTTTGAGATGTGTTGCTTCCACCAAATTCAAAATGAGCTGATATTTTCTGTGAAAGGGTAAAATGTCTCAGTTTCAACATGTGATACATCGTTTATGTTCTATTTTGAATATAATATGGGTTGATGAGGAGTGCAAATCATTGGATTCTGACGTTTTCACATCTTCCCAACTTTTTTGGAATTGGGATGGTAATTTCCATTGCTTTTCTTCTAGTGAACAGTGGAAGAAGTATTGAAACATTTTCCTGAACAACACTATGTAACTTTAAGTACTTTTTTAGTATTTCAAATATTTAGAAAAAACATTCCGCTTAATTGATAGGTTTTGCAGTATTCGTAATTGTAATTTGATAATTTTGTCAATATTATTTCATATTAATAACCTGAAACTGCAGCGTGAGAAAGCTATTAAATAAATGCAATGGAGCAAAAAGTACAATATTTCCCTACTTCATTGCAGAACTGTAAAGAAGCATAAAATGGAAATATTTAGGCATCAGTGCCTCAAAACTGTATGTATACGTAGCTACTTTCTACTGCTGTTTCTACTTAAGTAAAGGATCAGAGAGCTTCTTCCGCCGCTGAATTCTCACCGAGCACAATCGGTACTTCAGAATTTCCTTGGTAATAATGCCTAAAAATGTCAACATCTAGGTGTCTTCCTGTGTGTGGAGCACTCAGTAGTCCAGGTGTGTTCAGCGCATCCTGATGACAGCCTCGAGTCTACAGCCAGACCAGAGTCACTTCCACAGTCGCTGACTGAGCCCCAGGCAAAGACCCTGTCCCAACCTGTAAGACTGGATCCCCTTAGTCTTGAGACCACACCCAACTGCCTCTGCACCCTCACAGGTCATTTTCCCCCTTTTTTACAGTACTACGCTTTTCTGTTCGTCTGAAGAAATCCCTGCAGAGCATGTTCCATCTGTTTATTTTGTTTCAGGAGATGAAAACCACTTTTTTCTCTTATGAGTTCACAGCTGAGCAAAAAGGCCTTGATGTGGCTTTAGGGCATTACTTTGTGCTCTTTGTAATTTGTTGTCCTCAGGCTGTCATTGTTTCTGACTTTATGAAGTAAAAACACGTGAAATATTGTTGGATTCACATCAGTTCCCATGTCATTTTTTTATTAAATTAACATGCCTGCTCCCCACAAGGCTTTAAATTTTAGTTGATGATAACATAATGTGAAAAAATGCTATCTTAGAGGTCCATTGCACTATTTGCCCAAAAGCACATTTGCTAACTTCAAATATGATTAGCCACAGCTTTATGTTGGAGAAACATTTCAACTTTTTCCTGTGTTCATTTAAATGTTATCTTATTTGCTTCAGGTAACAGTTAAAAGTACTTGTCGTAAAGTATTGCTTTTCTTTCTTTGAAGCTTTCCAAGTATGTAAATGTGTTGCTGAAATTCAGATAATAATCTGCATCTGTCGACTTTGTGTCGCAGTTGAGGGCAAAGTTCAACCTGTGAACCCTCTTGGTTCTGGCCCCTATGGCCATACATGTTTGGTCAGGTGGCTTTGAAAAAATAAAACAAACATATTATCTTTTGCACTCGTGCACGAAGAGTATCTTCTGGAAATTACCAGTGGAAAAAGCCTCAGACCAGAAAGTACATGATCAGTTTATCAGCGTTAAAGACAGTATCTTATTTAAGGTCCCATGTTTGAGTTGTAGGGCAGCAGCGCTGGTTGTCAAGTTAGATGGTGTTTAGGTAGGGAGTAAGTCTCTGCTGCATTTATCATTGCAGCTGCAGATAAAAATGAAAGGGATGTGTTTATCTCTTACACCCTGTCACAAATATACACACACTTTGAAACGTATACGTAGATCATTTATCAGTGTTTCTAGTTTCTAGTTAGGCATCAGTATCTTTCCTTTGGCAACCACCAGTTGAAAAGAACGTGAAATATAAATGTAATTTGTAATAAAAATACGCATGTTGTCACTACATTTTAAATAAAGTGATACATGGTAAAAAGTTCAGTTTGCATGATTTGTTTGCCTAATGTGGTTGATTTTGACTGTATTTCTGCAGGGGTGATAGTTGGTGTGGATGAGAGTACAGCATATTCCTGGCCTGTGTGCAATCACTGTGGCAGTGACAACTTAGAAATGATAGCTGAAAGGTAACCTTTTTAAAATGAACCAGAAATACTTTGACGAATGTCAATGGCAAATAATAAGTGTAATTGTGCTTTTCTCCACAGTCACAACTTCCACTGTGTGTCTTGTGAGTCGGCAGTGGATAATCCAGACACAAAGATTCAGCTCGAAGTGTTTCTGACTTGTTCTTCATTAACTAATTGTACTTTGAAAGTTAAGGTGAGAACATAGTGGAAATAATCGTAACTTACATGTGTTAAAATGAAAACTGGAGTATTTGGGGAAATACCTGCTTGCTGAAAGTAAAATGTGAAGACTGAAACCACTCCCGTGGCTGAATGCTAAATATAAAACCAGGAGCTGGTTAGCTTAGTTTGTCTATCTACCAACTCCTCTAAATCCACCAGTAAACAATTGTTTATTGTTTAACGTTGGAAACGTTGTGTCTGGTGAAATATTCATCGTCCGGGACTGGTAACTTCTTCAAGCTAGCTGCTTGGAAACTGCTCCTATCTGTTACATACTCTGAGACATGACACCCTGTAAAACAAACGTTGTTTTGACTTTTTGGAATATTTTTTGAGGAGAGGTGCTGTCGAAGCAACACGTGAAGTCAAACTGGCAGAACAGCACTGGCAGCAGACCACAAAAAGAGAGATTGTTTGAGCCAGGTTCACCTTTCTAGGCAGTTGGAGATTTTCAACAACTTCTACGTGATTAGTACCTTTTCTTTTCTTTTTATTTATTTTAATCTGATAATGACTAATAGCTGAAGGGCTGTGCAGTGCATGGCAGAGCATAGTAGAGCAGGGAGAGGGATGGAGGACGAAAGCAGATTGATTTCAAGTGTCATGCTAGCACTACTTTAAGTTACATATTATAACTTGAATCAAAGCAAAATGTGTGAGTTAGTGAAACTTGGAAGTGCTGATAGGTGGATTTTATGACTTTTAAACAGTGACAGACAATCCATCTTCCTCGGTTTCCAGTGTTTATGCTAATTGTAAGTGCTGACGTCTCCAATGCTTCAAGCTTACTAACCAGCAGAAATAAAGAGGGAAGTAGCAGGAAAACCTGATTGTTATATCTGAAGCAAGCACAAAGAGCAGCAGGGTGGGAGGGCAGCGCAGTGATCAGAGAGCTCAGCTCAAACCTTTTGACGAGTGTCCTTGAGCAAGACGCTGAATCATCTCTTCTGTAATTAGGTAGAAGTCATATTCTGCACATTAAAAGGTTAAAGAAATAAAATCGTCCAGTGTGTGCATCTGCACTGTGGAATTTGTATTGCGACCAACCTGGTCTGGTTTTCTTATCAGGGAACTAAGTGAGCCAAACTGATTAAAAATGATTAGAGTTCTTCTTATCAGCCAGCTGATATTTTGACCCCTCAGTAATCAGTCACTGACTATAGAGCAGAATGTGTTTAGTGCAGCATTTGTTTTCATTTATATCATTAAGGTGATAATTAAAAAAGACCTGTATGGCTCCACACCTTTTTATCTCTGCAACAGCTGCAGCAAAAGACCATCATGTCTATTCTCAACACTGCAGCACTGGAGGGTAACGAGGTAAGGTTTGCCTTTACCTACTCTTATGTAACACATCAGCACTGTGCAGCGCATTGATCTTTTGTCAATATGCCCTGAAAGCACAGTCATCTGTCAGGGTAATAAAGTTTGCACTGTACTGAGTCAAACTGGTCACTGATTCAGTTGAAGGCATTTGCTGCCAAAATACTGACATAATCTTCCACCACCTCATGCAAGTACGGATTGACTTATTAAAGTTTGCAATGCTTTTTTTCCTGTTTTGGAGTTTTACCATTGACTCTCCAGAAATCCAGCAAGTGGTGGAGATGATAAAGAGTATGCAAATATTATTTAGATTTACAATAGACTCACTAGCTACTAATCAAATTTTGAATACTGAAATAATTGCTGTTTATATAGCAGAGTTGTCAAGCGCGTTTAGTTCTGTTCTGGAACGCTGATAACATATTCTGAATACAGAGATCTCTCAAATATAATCGCAACCACAGTAACATCATCAGATTAAAAAAAAAAAACTATAAATAGTTTGTCCATGTGCAGTTCAAATAAGTTTGCAGCTTAAAGTGGTCTAAACGAGACCAAATGTGTTTTAGTTTCCAGGTTACGATGTGGAGAATGTCCTGGGAAAAGAGGTGGGCCCCCTCGCTGTCTACGTCCGAGTCGTCACCAGGAAACCTGCCCTCTGGATCGGCCTGGAAGAGATTTGCCTCTAAAGGCTGTCAGAGCAAGTAGCAAATGATATCAATCCTCAGGCTTCAGCTGGCTCCAAGGATCTGCACACTAGGCCTTGTTTTGGCCTCCTCTCCTCCCCTCTGAAGGCCTCACTGACAGCTTCAGGCTGTGCTGAAGTGAACAGGCTGCAAGAAGACAAGGTCTTGTTTGTGTTAATGATATGTGATCTTGTGGACCAGGAGCTGACAGCCCAAGGCTGGACCAGTGGCAACGCAGTCTGTCAAAGCAGCCACCATGGTTCATAAGTTGGAATGTGACTTTTCGAAGGACATTTTTTTAAAAAAGGTCTGAAAGCCTTTCTCCAAGTCATCTCTGTATTTGAGCTCACTGACACTATGTCAATAAAGGCTGTATGCATTTTTGCTGACTTGTCTTCCTATTTCCTGTTGCGCTTCTTGTGAGAAAACCCTCCTGCCACAGATAAAGACTAATCACACACCAGCCACTCGTTCACGTTTTCGGCAATTTTATTATATATTCCATAAACAAAATGTTTCAGAGTTTGTTATAAACTATATAAAAGATCATGCTCTGGCTCTTATACAAAGTTGGAATTATAAAACATGTACCGTTATCAGGTATAATAACATCGTATAAATGCAGTGGTAAAATAATTTAATACAGAAATAAAATCCCACAAAAATATGGCAGCAACATCATATTTTCCAGTGCCATTATGGTAAGTTTAAAATACATCTGGTACAGATGGTAAGCATCAAAATGTCTCTTGAGGTATGTTTGCTAAAAGTTCGGCTTTTGCAACAGTTCATTTGTCACCGGCTCTCTGCACTTGTGGAGCCCGCAAAGGTCGAGTTGGGCATCTGCTTGAAGAAATCTCGGAGCCCGGTGAGCTCCCTGGTTAGCTGCTCGATAGTTTTATGAAGCCTGTCGTTTTCAGCGCTCAGTTCAATCATCTTCTGCTGCATGTCCATGTTGCGCTTCTTGGCTTTGTCCCTGCTTTTCCTCACAGCAATGTTATTCCTCTCTCGCCTCTGTCGATACTCCACGCTGTATCTGTCCACCGACTTCTTCCCCTTTTCCCTCCCGATCTTCCGCGGGGTGGATTTGGCTGAGGTGACAGTGGAAGCGGGCTCCGGGGTTGTTGGGGGAGTTGGCTGCCCCGTGGGGAGGCTGACAGAGGTCTGGGCGCAGGTTTCAATCTGGGACGGCAGAGATGAGGACATGTCGCTGTCACTCCAGTCGGACTCTTGCTTGATGGGTGCACTGAATGCCCCCTTGTCCAGCCCGCTGTCCGCCTTCCTCTCAGCCGTGTATGTGGCTGACAGCTGCTGCATGCTGCCGGGCAGCATGTTGTAGAATTCTGCCTTCTCCTGCTTCACAGTGTTAAACAGGTCTAGGAAGAGCTCGTCGTTGCACAGCTCCAGGTTCGGCACGGCCGTCATCGACTCGATGTACTGGCTGAAGTCGATGGCGCTCTCGTCGTCGTACATGGCAGGGGCAGTGTTCAGCTCCACCATGGTGCCGTCCTCGCCCGCTCCGTCGTTCCGGCTGCCCGGCTTGCAGACCCCCTGCTGCGGGCCGCCCAGCTTGGTGCTCTCGTAGAAGTTAGCAGGCTCCATCTGCCAACTCATGTTGCATGGTGGAGACACGCAGTGGGAGTCCAGGCTGTATATGTCACACATGAACCCTGCTGATTTGTCCACGTGGTTTAGGAAAGAATTGAACTTGTTTAAAAAAAAAAAAAACAGGGATGTGACAACTCTGTGGTGCACACGCACCCTGCAGCGACTTCTTTCTGTTAAGCCCTTTCAAAGGTGCTGCTTGTCACCCTGGGTGCTGCCTGTCAGATTTCTGTCACCGAGGACGCTCAAATACTTTCTTGTCAGTCTGTGAAAGGACTGTACTTTCGCGGACTGTTTTGTACAGTTTCCACCGCTGACGTCACACGTGCCGCCCTCTCACGGGCCAGTCAAATAGAATCTGGAATCACGTGGTGTCCTGTATGTTCTCGTTTGGCCGGAAAGGGGTGTGTTTCACATGCCACCCACTTTTTACTACGGTTGTATGAATGGCTCATAGTTGTTTACATTCTGTAGGTTGTGTCCTGGGTGTTTGGGATTTACGTAAATGTGACTGCCTGTAAAAGTATGAGTCAGACAGTGGTGCATTCAGGCCATCGACTTCCGTAAAAGCAGAAGTATTACACTGTAAAAAAAAAGATCAATTACCTGTACAAGAGTAGATAATGAGACACATGGCACCCAGCATAAAATTACCAAAGACTGAAAAAAATGTAGTAGTAGTTTTGCACTTATTTTTAATTATTTTGCATCTCTTCAAAGTAATTTTGTATCCTCTTGTATTCCTGTTACATCCCCTTGTGGCAATTCTGGTGTATTTTTACTCTTAGTTCATTTATTGTTATTTTGTATGCCATCATTTTTGTCATCTCTAGAGGGGCTGATGTCCAGGTGCTTGGAAGTAATCCATCTGCTATTAGAATGTTCAGTGCACAGCAAAAGTATAGAACTACCTATAAAGCTAAAATACTCATGATGCAGAACATTTCCTGCGTGTTATTGTACATATTATACTGTACACATGTAGGAGACACATGGATGGATTGCTGCATGGGTGGGTTCACCTGCAAATGCAATTGAAAGACACATACTGGACACACATTTGTTATTTACTCAGAAGATTCCACAGGTAATTGGATCATTATTATTGATTACTTCAGAGCAAGCAGTACATTATTCTATTAGCTCGTTGACATGCAGCTTGTTGTAAATGTTAATTATAGTATGAGGTTGTTTATTGTGTTTATTAGATCGATGGCTTTGGGCTTGTCCCTTCAGGGGTCGCCACAGCAGAATGTTTTCCACACATTGATTTGGAATGAGTTTTTACACCAGATGCCCTTCCTGCCACAACCTTCCCATTTTATCTGGGCTCGGGACCGGCACCAGAGTCGTCCACGGTGGCCGGGCCTGGTGGGGTGGGATTCGAACCCGCGGCCTTCTGAATTCCAACCCAATGCTCTACCACTCATCCACTGGTTAATATGTTTAATAATGTTTTGTTGGGTTTAAAATCTTAATTTATATAGTAATGTGTAGCTGTAAGAAAAATGTAGATTGGCCAAAAGTGAAATTTCCTCCATCCAAAATGTGGTCAAGTATACCAGAATAACTGTAGTACTGATGTGAAAGAATGTACTTAATCACATTCAGTCTGTGATAAAAGCACTACAATGGAGAAAATAACAAACCAAAACAGTATATCTTTTGTTAAGCAGTGCTTAATCTCCCACACAGACATTCATGATTTAAACTTGCAAGTACTGTCATGTTGAAGGACGTCATTAGGATATGACATAAATCATGAAAGCATGGGGGGTTGAAGGTAGATAAGAGTAGTACTTGTTGTAAGTGTCCTGAGTTAGCTTTCACTGGCAAAACAGAACCAATTTACATGGATATAAAACTGGACATACAATTGTAAAATGATTAAAAGCTAAAAAAAAAGAAGTACATATGACTATGACTGTACGAGTTGTGGATAATAAATTACTACATATACTAATATGGTTGATGAGCATATGTAAGACTATGCAGTACAGTATATAAAGTCTGCTTACTTTACAGAAAAATGTGTATTTTAATTGTAGTATATATTAGGATATATCGTATATATATTTCTGTTTGCATTATGAAAATCCCTTTTTACTTGTGCATTACACTTTATTACTCATTCAGATTCAGGTTGGTATTCATTTATCCTAAAAAAAACCCACTTTTAATCATTTTATATAAAACTAATTAAAAAACAATATATGGCATTTAATAATAGAGGGCAGACAGTAAATTAAAAGTAGCTGATAACTTCCTAAGGTAATGAAAAAATGCTATTTGTTATCTTGTCTGGAAAGTTCTATAAAAAGCAACTTTCAATGACAAATGAATCAACACTTCTTGGAAATACTTGAATGTTTTCCTCTTGGGAAGCATGCTGTACTTTTCCTCTTTCATAGCTCCTTCTAAAAAGGAGACAGTGTCCCATAGTGGTCAGTGAATGTATAAGCAAGTCACACATTACACAGTGCATTTACATTTACATAATTTATATTTTATTTACAATTTAACTTAATCTACATCCATAGATGAGTTATTTTTGCACATGATTTAAAAAATTATGAATTAAAAAAGGTATTGTATTAATTTATTAATTTATTACTACGCGCTTATCAAATTACGGTGTCATTTTACGTAACTTTGTCATTAATTTCTCCTATTTGTTTTGATTAAATATTTGAGCTATTTTCTTTGCCCTTCCATGCCTTGTTTTTGTACAGTCTAATGTTTTAAATAAAGGTAGGAGGAGGTCATTTACTCTTGGACCTATTCAAATCGCGTGAGGGTACCATGAATGTAAAACTCCGCACAGGAAACAAATATCTTGTTTCATTTGTATTTTAATCAAGACCTATATATCATAAATCTATAATGCACTACTAATTTTAATCGTTACGACATATCTTAGAGTGTAAGTAAAGTTACAATGGGAAAAACTAAACAGGAACACCCCTCTGCAGTGAATGAAGCGGCTTTACAATCCTGGCCTACTATTGGTCCAAAGTTCCCCGCGAAAGTGACGTTACCTGCAGTTTCGCGCCACATCTGCAGAACTCGGACGTACGGAAAAGAAGGGGTGAGAATAAACTTAATCATAGTTTAAAAATGTTCTTATTTAAGCTTTGATTAATATAATTGAATAAATGTGTCGATGAGTACACGTGGTCGGCTGCTTGCGCACCAACCTGTCTTTATAGTTGTTTTGTATTAAATCGGGTCAGATGGCTTTCATTTTATTGTTTCCTCAGTAACCACATGTCAGATGGTGAAGTTCATGCAGACACATTTAAAAAATCTTCAATAAAGTAGAAAATCAACGGTAATTATAAACAAAAATACGCATGTGGGCTTCACAGAAAATGGTCCTTTTTTGAAGAAGAAGAATCGGTGTTGACTTATTGCTGCGTAAACATGAACATTTAACAGATAGCGAGGTGATTTTGCATAACAGTTCTATTACCTTTACAATAGTTACGTTATAAATTACAATTGACGTATATACTGAAACTATGATATGTTTTGTGTCTTAATCTCCAGAGTGACCAGAAGATAAAGAGAGATGTGAGACAAAAATAAGTGTCAAATACTCAGAACATTTTTTACTAATGTTCACAACAAGCTCAACATCAAATATATAAAACCTGCAGATTAAAGTGGCATTATCAGGATAAAAGAACACCAAAACTTATTCCCTTTAACAATTTGACATAGCACATACTGTGAAACAGAGTAAAACAGGCCACAATCAGCTGAACAACAGTTTACACCTGACCTTTTGTTAAACTCAGCAGGTGGCGGAAATGTAGCGTCTTAAGTGTTAGATTTAGGTCAGTGCTTGAGAAAATGTGCGTGTTTTTAAAAAAAAATAAAAAAATCTTCCACTGCAACAGCCTTTCCATTTGGTAACATGCCAATGCACTTTAATTTATTTAATTTTCAGATAATCCATCAAGAATGTCATCCCCCACATCGACTCCTGGTGGCCGCAAACGTGGAAGAAACACCAACCCATCCACACGTGAGTCTAAATTATTTTTCTCTCTCTGGCCTAAATGAAACAAAACCTTTTAGTCGGCATTTGTGTGTTTTCAGCTGCTGGGTCATTGAGTTGTTGATATGATATGATCCTTGTGTCTTGCATTTTCAGCCAGCAGTGATGGACCCAACTCACCTCCTTTTCAGCGACGCAGGGGACAAGATTCCTCCACTGGGGACCTAATGCCGATGCCCACCTCTCCAGCCACTGACATGCTCAGTCCTGCAGCACCTCAGGACACTTCTCTGTTTTCCAGTCCACGGCCATCAGGTATTAAAATTTACAAATTTGGTTTTTTATATCCAGTGGAAACACAAGGGAATTTGATGTAACTCTATTGTGCCATAATATCTCTCTTTACCAGTCCTACCCAATGAAGTGGACATGAGCTCTCCGCTGATGTACGGGACGCCCAGCTCCAGGGTTGAAGGGACGCCTCGCAGTGGAGTGCGTGGCACCCCAGCCCGACAACGTCCTGACCTGGGGTCAGTGAGGAAGGGTCCACAAGTTGATCTTCACTCTGAGCCGGTCAGTGGAGGCATCAAGATTTACTGTGTTCATTATCACATTTATTAAGATTGCATGAGCCAGTGTAACTAATCTGGCATTAATATTTATAGATTAAATACTGTGTTTTTATTTGCAGCCAAATGCTGAAGGTGTAGTTGCCAGCGAACCAAATGCAGGTCAGAGACTGGTGATCTGGGGAACTGATGTCAATGTGGGCACCTGCAAGGAGAAGTTTCAGGTATTAATGTAATGAAATATTGCTGTTAGATTTTGCCTTTTCTGAGAGACACATTTGAGCTTATCTGTCTGTGTTTTGATTCCAGAGGTTCCTGCAGAGGTTTATTGATCCAACCTCCACTGAAGATGAGAACGCTGGTCTGGACCTGAGCGAGCCCTTATACATGCAGAAGCTAGAAGAGGTAATGTCGTTGTGCTCTGGATGTAAACAAGTAATAGGTTAAATAACATTCATAACAATTATTGAACTAATGTTTAAACTTTAAACCTTTTAAACTTTAAATATTTTTCTGTTTCTTACAGATCAGTGTTGTTGGTGATCCAGTTCTGAATGTGAACTGTCAGCATGTGCAGGCGTTTGATGCAGAACTTTACAGGCAGCTCATTTGCTACCCACAGGTAAAGTCACGCACTGATTTACATGGCATCAGCATGAACACATGTGATCCCAAAATAATTTTACTATGTTTGTAAATGAGGTTATTGATAGATGTTTCCTTGACTTAAATGAAATAGCAGTGCACCTTAACAGCCACAAAATAATGTGTGAAAATGTTACACATATCCCAAAATAGCTGTAGGTTACTATATTATACTTTTGTCAACGTTGAAAGTATAGAGGCTACAACAGCTTTTTAATGCTTAAATTTTACTTTATTTCTCTTGTGGCTGCATATTAATGCTGATGAATGAGTTGTTTTCTTGCAGGAAGTCATCCCAACCTTTGACATGGCAGTCAACGAACTTTTCTTTGAGCGTTTCCCAGACTCTATTCTGGAGTATCAGATCCAAGTCCGCCCCTACAACGCCCTGAAAACCAGAAACATGCGGAGTCTGAACCCAGAAGGTGTGTGGGTCAAAGTGAAAATCACACTGCATTTATTTTTTTTTTTGTGCGTTTGAATATTGTTTCTTGCTTTTGATAAAATCCGAATGATCAGAATCAGGCTGCAGCTTCTGTGTGTCTTATGTGTCTACACAGACATCGATCAGCTGATTACCATTAGCGGCATGGTGATCCGCACCTCACAACTCATTCCTGAGATGCAGGAGGCTTTCTTCCAGTGCCAGGTGTGTGCCTACAGCACCCGTGTGGAGGTGGATCGCGGTCGCATCGCTGAGCCGGCTGTGTGCCGCAACTGCAACACCACCCACAGTCTGGCGCTCATTCACAATCGCTCGGTCTTTTCAGACAAACAGATGGTGAGAGTTTGGTGGGGTCGGTAATGGGGCACGTTGTTACAGGAAGTGACATCTAACCTCAGAAAATGTCAAGTGGTAACTTCTCATGTTCTGCTGCTGATGTTAGGACATCTGTTCTGTTATTGCTCTTTCTTTACAAAAGATCAAAATTCAAGAGTCGCCTGAAGATATGCCTGCTGGTCAGACACCTCACACGACTATTATCTATGCCCACAATGATTTGGTTGATAAAGTGCAGCCAGGAGACAGAGTGAACATCACTGGTAAGCTCTCCTAACACCCTAAACATTTTCATTATTTATTATTTTGCCCCTTGTTCTGGCTTTTTTGTTTAGACTGTGAAATGTCAGAATAATGCATCTTGACCATCACTTTTCTTGAGCAGAAGGCGACACATTCGCTTCTGCACAAGCCCAAAACATTATTTGTAATAGACAAAATGGACAAACTCCTCACAGACATAAAATTATATTTCTCATTTGTGTTTTAAAAATTACTCCACTGTTAATTGTGAGACACAAATAAATTTTTCATGGTGATTGTGTTGTCCAACTAACACTTTAAATAATGGTTTTACAATAATATAAAACGGTAAGTGTCACCTCATGTTTGAGTAGCAGAAACTCTACAAATGTTTAGTAATTTTACCTTTTTATGAACAATAAGCCTGTTTAAATTAATTTGTCTAGTGTCTGATGGTTTTAGGCTTTTTTTTAACTAGCGCTATGGAATTGACAGAAAGTTTAACAGCTTCTCAAATATCAATGCAGGTATCTACAGAGCCGTCCCCATGCGCGTTAACCCCCGTCAAAGCAACGTCAAGTCGGTCTACAAGACTCACATAGATGCCATTCACTTTCGCAAGACGGATGAGAAGCGTCTGCACGGTATGGATGAGGAGGCCGAGCAGAAACTCTTCACTGAGGACAGAGTGCAGACCCTGAAGGAACTGGCAGCCAAACCAGATGTCTATGAACGCCTCTCCTCTGCTCTTGCACCGAGTATCTATGAACAAGAGGACATCAAAAAGGTGGGTGGGTGTGACTGGACACATTTTCCTGTGAGTGGACTGTATGTCTTGGCCAGTGTAACTGTTCACACTGGCCCTGAAGCCAGTGTGAACCTGTACATGATGAAAACATCTCAGCAAGTTTTTTTTTTTTTTTAAAAATGCTTCTTTCTTTTTCCAGGGCATCTTGTTGCAGCTGTTCGGTGGCACCCGTAAGGACTTTAGCCAGACTGGCCGTGGCAACTTCCGTGCAGAGGTGAATATCCTGCTCTGCGGGGACCCCGGCACCAGCAAATCCCAGCTGCTACAGTATGTCTACAACCTGGTCCCACGTGGCCAGTACACTTCGGGAAAAGGCTCCAGCGCTGTGGGTCTCACTGCCTACGTGATGAAAGACCCGGAGACTAGGCAGCTGGTCCTGCAGACTGGAGCTCTGGTGCTGAGTGACAACGGCATCTGCTGCATTGACGAGTTTGACAAGATGAGTGACAACACACGCTCAGTGCTGCACGAGGTCATGGAGCAGCAGACCCTCTCCATCGCCAAGGTACGTTTGACAAGTATTTTACGTGCACATACACGCACTCAGGCTAGGAGGAAATGTGTTTTCGAAATCATTACTAACTCGTGATTCTTGCGGTGCAGGCTGGAATCATTTGTCAGCTGAATGCCCGCACTGCTGTGCTGGCTGCTGCCAACCCCGTTGAGTCTCAGTGGAACCCCAAAAAGACCACAATTGAGAACATCCAGCTGCCTCACACACTGCTTTCCAGGTGATAAGATCAGTCAAAAGCATCACACTGAAAGACCTGCTGGAAAATGTATCTTCATCTGCTGCTAAGATCTTGGCAGTTTTTGCTGCTATGCAACATTTTTTTTTTTTTTAATAAGGGTCTGTTAAGTTTGTGCCCCAGGTGATGGTGAATCAGTACAGGGAAATTTTTGACTTCTGTATCCCAGCGTGATGCTCTGCCTTTTGAACCACCAAGCTGCAGCTTTAATAACCTGATGGGGTCTGTATGATTTTTTTTTTTTGTCTCATTTGTTTAACGTGGTGTTCTCCTGTGGACATCAGGTTTGACCTTATTTTCCTGATGCTGGATCCCCAAGACGAGGCTTACGACCGCAGGCTGGCCCACCACCTGGTGTCGCTGTATTACCAGAGCGAGGAGCAGATGGAGGAAGTGTTCCTTGACATGGCTGTGTTGAAGGACTACATTGCATACGCACGAACATACATCAGTCCAAGACTGAGCGAGGAGGCCAGCCAGGCCCTCATTGAGGTTTGTTTTCTCTACTGATTCCTACCATTTATGAGCTTTATGTTAAAAGCACCTAGGCGTCTGCATCAGCTTTTGTACATTTTACTTTACAGGCCTATGTGGACATGAGGAAAATAGGCAGTGGTCGAGGCATGGTGTCCGCCTACCCTCGGCAGCTGGAATCCCTCATCCGTCTCGCAGAAGCCCACGCTAAAGTGCGCTTCTCTGAGAAGGTGGAGACCATAGATGTGGAGGAGGCCAAGCGGCTGCACAGAGAGGCCCTCAAACAGTCGGCCACTGACCCCAGGACAGGATTTGTTGACATCTCTATCCTCACTACGGGTATGTAAGGGTTGTGAAAGGGAATTAGTTGTCACGGATGCCTTATGAATTGTAGCATCTACAGGACAGGTGACAAATTAAAGTGGTGGTAGGACACAATGTGGTGCCAGAGCACCTTAATGCTCTTTGGGGTTGGTTGTCTGTGGAACTGCACTGGAAGAATGGAACTACCTTACTACTATACCAAGCCAATGGTCAGCAATTAGGCCTTTGGTGAACCTCTGTTTGTCTACTTTTTGCAGTGCATTAGCACTACTTGGACCCCTGTATCTGTCTTATCAGCTCATTCAACACGTTAAAATGCTGTTGGTAGGAGGGATCACTTTGATGAGAACATACCCTGGTCTTACTAGAATTAAATTCTATAGAATGCAATTACAATGTAACTTGATCTCTGCATTTAACCTATCCCACTGGGGGGAGCCGTGTGCGGTCACAGGCGGCGCCAAGGATTCTAGCATCTTGCTTAAGCAAACACCTGGTGCGTTGGCTGGGATTTGATCTTGGGAGAATTCTGCATCCAAACTGATGATCTGCAACCAGGCAGCCTGACATTCTCAGTACAACGTGTAACTTCTTATCAGACATATCCTTGATTAGAAGAAGTTAAAAGCCATCTGTGGTGAGCAAGAGTGGTGTAAAAATGGCAATCAATCGCTGCTTTGACAGCAAATGCCACTTGTCGGCCCAGACAAAGGGCAATCGGAGCGGAAACTTCAGTTGGTCTTCGTCACTAATCCTTTGCGGTTGGCTTGGTTATTTTACAGCCTGTGTGGGTCCAGCATCTTCTGTAATAAATCCCAACATCATTAATGGGGGCGGCTGCAGCTCAGCTGATAAGGCAGTCATCCATGAACCACAGGGGTCGGTCTGTTTAGATAAGTGGTGATTTACCATTTAATTAAAGGAACTGGTCCTGCTCAGCCTTTCTCTACATGCAATCGTGATTGGACGTTACTTGCTTTGATGTACAGCGTACCACACCTGTGTCAGTGCCTTCCCAGTTTCCCAGAATCCAGATGTGTCGTCTGTCCAATTAACCGTTAAAAAACCTGTTTGATTCACTCGAATAATTAAATTATAATATACAGCATGCAGATTCTCACATTAGAGAAGCTGGGAGAAGTAAAGGGTTGGAATTGTGTAATCAAAATGGATTGATAAGTGAGACCCCACATTTTTCAGCACTTGTTGGATCTAGAAGTGAACACAGTATTTTGCTACATTGATTTCTCATTTTAGGTATGAGTGCCACTGCCCGCAAACGTAAGGAGGAGGTCGCCCAAGCCCTGAAGAAACTCATCCAGGCCAAAGGAAAGACCCCTGCCATGAAATACCAGCAGCTACTCGATGACCTAAGAGGACAGTCTGAAACGGTAAAATATTGAATTTAGTTTTTCTTGTAAGATTATGCAGCTTAAGCTAGTGGTGGTTTGAGACTAAGGGTTAGTCCAGCTTCTTTAGCCCGGCCCTCCCTCTACCTGCTTCTGAAACAGCTCTGCTCACCTTTTATGATTTGCACTCATCTGGTGTTAGTTGCTGCAAAATGTGTTGGTTAAGCAGAAATAATTTTAATTTGAGAGAGGGGCAAGCCTTGTTCAATAAATGCTAGGAGTGACTACCAGCGTGCAGCTAC
The DNA here is from genome assembly GCF_033026475.1 of Channa argus. Taxonomy (NCBI): domain Eukaryota; kingdom Metazoa; phylum Chordata; class Actinopteri; order Anabantiformes; family Channidae; genus Channa; species Channa argus. The sequence goes on along the minus strand of NC_090210.1, from coordinate 2,414,134 downwards.
TGGTCCTACCAACCTGCTTGATGTCTTGTTGCTTTTAGTTGCTGTTTTCTTCTCTCTTTCCACTTAACTCAACTGGTCGAGGCAGATGGCCGCCCACCCTGAGCCTGGTTCTGCTGGAGGTTTCTTCTGTTAAAGGGAGTTTTTCCTCTCCACTGTTGCCTATAGGCTTGCTCAAGGGGGATTTGTCGGGATTCCTCTATACATCTTTATAGTGTTGACTTTATTATGTAAAGTGCTTTGAGATGACTTTGATGTGAATGGGCACAATTTAAATGAAGTTGAAGGGAATCTTCACAAATTTCTACAAAGAAAAAAAGTTGTATACTGGAGTTTTAGATGAAGTAAACGCAAACGTCTCACCGTTGGGGATTCATTTTTAATAAAAGGATGAAATTTAAACTGCAAGGCTGGTAGAAAAATCAACTCAATTTTTACGATTTCTTCCTTTGTGCCTTTGTTTGTAGGCGATCACTAAGGAGCTGTTTGATGAGGCCCTCAGAGCCCTGGCTGACGAGGATTACTTAACGGTCACTGGAAAGACTGTTCGTCTCCTTGCCTAAGGCCCAGCCTGCAATTATGTACAGTACTTAATTTTAAGTTCTTTCTTGTCGCTTAGTTTTTTTTTTCATGCTGTAAAAATAATTTTCATTGATAAACCATTGGTTTTCTGGCCGTATTAAATGTTTGAATATCTTGGATTATGGAGATGTGATTCAAATTGAACAGATGGCTCCTTCAAACTTCGGTTTTCCTGTTGTGATCTCAAGGGAAACAAAATATGTGGAGTAGCAATTAATAAAGCTATTGTGTAAAAAATAAAATAAAATAAAAATAGTATATTGTTTGTTAGTATTCTTGCTGTTTTGTGCCCTGTTAGAATATAAAGTTCCTTTTCTTGTACATTATAATCACTCTTTTGTTTGTTGGTTGTTAAAGCAAGCTTGAAACATTTATATCAATTTCTAAAGGAGTACTTACTACTATACTTGAAGTTCTTGTAGCTTGCATTGTATTGCAATGTTAATAGAGGGTAAATAAAATGTTGCTCACTACAAATGCTCAGTTTTTTTCAAGTAGTTTATAGATATAGAGATAGATATACACACCCAATAAATGGAAGTTGTAAAAAGACTGTTTGTAGCCACCCATCTACACAGCCCGTGTTAAATTGATTTTATTCTTTTTAAATAAACTTAAATCTCCAGGAGGCCCTTGATCAAGTCAGGTCATTGTGATGCACAGAAAATGGCCCTAATTAAGAGATGACAACCACTTGATTTTTAAACGCATATGGGAAAACAAAATTTTGTCCTAACCCCAGCCACTGTGTATAGTGTCCTTAAGGTAAAACATAGTGATGATAGAATCAGAATACTGGATGGATGGATACAGCAAAAATGTGTGACAGGGGTCAACTTTCAGTACAACAATGATCCAAAGCATACAACAGTCTTCAGACCACATCTCTAATCTCCCTGAGTCCCCCAACCACAGCCCAGACTTAAAACCCACCTGAAAATGGCAGTTTGGACCCATCCACACTAATGGAACTTGAGAGGATCTGTTAGACTTTTTGTAGAAAGTCTCCCATTCTTCCTAAGGGTTTTACCAAAAACGCCCAAAGCCGTAGCTGCTGCTTCTACAACAAATAGAAAAGGAGGATTTGTTTTATATTGTTAATACATCCAAAATAGTCATTTTCCCCCCAAATATTGAATTATTGATTATATATTAATGGGAAGAATGAGAAATGTTATCAATAACAAAAACGTGAAGAGATCTGTGTAAAATGGAAATTTAAGAGCAGTATTTAGGTGCAGAAGCTAAACACTGTTGTAGTAGCTGCGCTTCATTCTACGTTAAACAGTGGGAAAACAGAGGGTGCAGCTTGCAGCAGAGACCTGTCGGTGTGATGTCACACTGCTGTGCGCTTCTGGACTCGGCTGAAGAAGATGGCGGCCTCCTCAGGTTTGTAGGTCTTCAAACTAACATCTAGCGTTACAGGGGCACAAAGTGTGAGCAAACCCGGGGCACCGCTGACGTCTCGGCTTGCAAACGTGTCTATCTGCACATTCAAGATGTTTATAGAGCTGCTCTGAGTTGTAATTGTCTCGCAAATCTCCTCTCGGTGATGCAATGATCTTCACTGGAGCAGTCTAGTTCATGGAGCCCTGCTCCGTTGCTTGCTGTGGCTAAAGCGAGGCGTTGTGAACAGCGTGCCATATTAGTTAGCTCCAAATTCTCAAGGTGCCCGAAAACGAATTTCACATTGGTACGTTGTGGCACAAATAAACCCTGACAAACGGTGTAATGCGATGGGAAAGTTTAACGGTTTGTTTAAATTGGCCTTAACATGAGCACTGTAAACAACCGCAGGCAGTGCTAGCTAGCTAAGCTAACGAAGTTAGCGACTAGAATATTCTGCGAGTGTCGAGCCCGTTATGTCCTGCTAGCTTAGCGGAGTATCGTGGACTTTATTTACCGCCCAGTCACACGTTTTTGTTCCATTTCTTAGCCATTAAGTAGCCGTGACGTTAATATAAGTCTAATTCAGTGTCTGGATTCGTAAAGCTTTTAAGTGATACACGTCAAACCAGCAAGATAACGGAAAGCATTTAACATATACCAGTCCTACTGCAGCTAACGCAGAATTTCAGATACCAATCTCTATAAACAGATAAAAGTAAATCGGTGTATTGACATGAAATATATATTCCACAGTACGGTAAGTGGAAGATAAGGTAATTGTGTAGAAACGCACCGGATTGATTGTTACAACATACTAGAAACGCTACAGTAGCTTTGTGCCAGCACATAGTCAGAGCCTGTGTCTACGCTCAACAGGAAGCGCTGTCCTAAAACTTGCAGGAATAAAATTTGAAATGTAAAAAAAAAAACAAAACAAATGTCATTAGTAAAATTAAAAGGAACACAAGGTTTAACTTATTTGCTGCCGCGTCGGTTTAGTCGTAAAGCACGTGGACGTGGCGAGAAAGTGGAGAAACTTGGGTTTGCAGTTTAATGCTAATCGAAAGAAGCTGGGGCGACCTGCTGTTCGTTTTTTTAATAGGTGAGATTTAATTTGAAACTGGATTAAAAAATTATATTTGTTGAGATTTTGTACAGGAATTAAGTGGATTGCCAATTTTACCTGCAGAGGGTTTATTTTGCGTACTATACCTGATTTGTCGTTGCTATTTATTGCAGTAAAAAGTCCCTCACGCCCCCGATTTTAATTTGACTTTCATTTCCCATTTTTGTATAAACCACTTTTCTTTCCGACTCCTGAAACTCGATTAATGATTAATCATTTTTAGTAAACTAATCAAAGTAATTTAGATTTTAAAAAATAATCTAAAAGTCTTTTTTTTTTCTTTCTTTAATAAAAAAAAGTGGAGATTTGATGTTTTCCGGCTTCTTAGAGCCATTTCCTCTTTCCTAAACGCTTTGTTTGCTTTTGGACTGTTGCTCAGGCACCAAAAACTAAGTTAAATAATTATAGATGCAATAAATCATCAGCCATGTGATTTGAGGGGGAGCAGATATGAATATTGAACTCAACCACCATTCAAATGTTGTCAGATTTACTTACTTACAATAATTAATTCAGTAAATAAATATAAGCATTGGTAAATTACAAGGCTTGTTAGTGCACATACAGGAACACATGTGACTCACGGGTTTTAGCCATGTTTAGATAAAGCAAAAGCTAGGTGGCTCGGTGGTAGAGCATTGGGTTGGGATGTAGAAGGCTGCCATTCCAAAACCCACCCTTTCTGGGCAGGGCCGTGCCACCTTAGTGCTGGTTTCGAGCCCAGATACAAATGGGAGGGTGAAAAAAAAACAACAACTCATGCCAAATCAATGTGCGGAACACATTCCACTGTGGCGACCCCTGAAGGGACGAGCCGAAGCTAGGTGATGATAGAGGGATATTCAGGTTCTCTAAGTTAGAAGAAGACGTAGCTCTTTTAACAACACTGAATTGATTGGAGCAATGTGAAAAGATGTGTGTAAATTATTTTGTAGCGCTAGGTGATTTATTATCGTTTTCAGTAGACCAAGCACTCAATGGAATGAGAAAGTAACAGCACATTTATTTGTAATGTTGTAGCCCTTTTTTATCATTACAATTTCTTTGTTGCAGTTTCTTGTTACTTAGCAGCTGACAAATATGCTGTTACCCACAATGCTGTGTTGAGCTATAATTAGTTGATAGGTGTCTCTTTTTCAGTGTTTGCATGTTCAGAAAGGACTGAAACGCCTTGTAAGAGAGTTCATGTTCCGCTTGAGAAGCCCCTGCACATCAGATGTGAAATAGTGATTTTCTAAAGTTATTTTTGTGAAGTTTGACTGTGGTAAGTGGTTTGAAAATGGAATGTTTTCCCTCAGTCTCTGTGGCCGTCATGAAATGCTCTTGTCACTTCCCTGTCTGTGATTTTTGTCTGCAGGGTCATGATTATGAATAGCCATAGATTTACTTGTGTGGTGTCCCCTCGACCTACACCACTCGTTCAGTCATGAGCCTTAAGTGGTTCATTATTTATAGTGCCATGAGTGGCTGTCAGGCTAGCGTTTAAAGCGTTTTCAAATTATTTTATTATCAACTTAGTTATTGCAACATCAGTCATAACACAACTGCATGTTATACCCCCCATCATTTGTTAAAAATCAGCAGTATCGACCCATGTGCTCTAAAGCTTGTGACTGTTTCTAAACAGCTGTTGAGTGCAGATTTTTTTTTTTTCTTTTTCTATTAGGGTTCGACATTCAGCAGCATCAGATATCATTAAGTATCAAATTAGATGCCATTCCACAGTGTGTGGGCAAGCGTATGCTGTATGCTGTGGCGACATGCACATGATGCATCAAGCCAGTGACTGATTGCTGGAATTAACCAATGTAAATTATTATAAAACCTATCTGTGTTTTGAAAGATGAATGCTTCTGCACCAACATTGACAACAAACTTGGATAATGATGCTACACTTTTATTTTGGGTACAGTTTAAAACCGGTAGCTGGAACTAATGATTTTTTTCCCCATCAGTTAATCTATTTTTAATTTGAAGAATAATAATTCATTAAACATCATTTATTTCCTAAAACTGTTTTTTGTGTACCAAAAGAAAAAAGACGCAAAACCATAATATTTTTCATATAGTTTTTGTTAAAAAACTAACTATCAAATTGATTGCAGATGGATTTTTGATATTGTCAAAAAATATTGTGTTACTTCCCTGCACTGACTGTGGCTTGATTAAAGGCTGGTTGATTTTATACAAGCAGCTGAGTGGAGGAGATTGTGGGAACTAGTAGCGTATTAATACACATCTGTGAACTACTGTGGTTTTACAGCAGCAGGATGCTTAATATGAGGCTGACTCAAAGAGTTTATTTTTCATAATGAAGCAACATGCCAGCCAGTTCTAATAGCATTTGGAAAACAATGGAGGTCTGTAGAGGAGCCGCATATATTAGACTCTGGCTTCACAGACGTGTGTTGCAGGTACCTTTTCCAACTATAAAGTACAAGCAAGTAATTTGACTGTTTTTTTCAGCACAACTTGGGAGATTAGAATATGTAAGTAAGTAGGCAGTTTACTGTAAAGATGATCATATTTACAATATGTATTTGTTAGTAGTAATTGTAATAATGCAAAGTAGTTTCATAAAAGTTTTTTAATTCAACCCCTGCTTGTTAAAAACTTTGTACATGTTCATGATTAGTTGGATTAGTCCAATGCTAGTTTTAGTTGGCAGTAAGAAAAATAGAAAATAGCCCCAAACAAGCCTTCTAAAAGCTTTTATTTATTTATTTTTTTAAATTTTATTTTAGAAGTTAAAGTTCCACGCAATTTTCGCTTGTTGGAGGAGCTTGAAGAGGGGCAGAAAGGCGAAGGTGATGGCACAGTCAGCTGGGGCCTCGAGGATGATGAAGACATGACTCTCACAAGGTGGACAGGCATGATCATTGGACCAGCAAGAGTGAGCAAAGAGAACTCAGCACGTCCAAGAAAACACAGCCGACTCATTCAGAAAAAGATAACAAATGTCAATGATTATTTTCTGTCTCCTTTTTTTTTCAGACCAATTATGAGAACAGGATATACAGTCTGAAAGTGGAATGTGGACCTAGATACCCAGAGACAGCCCCCACTGTTAGATTTGTAACAAAAATTAGCATGAATGGGATAAATAATTCCAACGGGACGGTAAGTGCCATCGCAATCTGACAAGACTATGTATGAGTGTTGCTACGAGAGAAATAGTTGTGTGCTGTGGTTTTGATGTGACGTGTGCAATAACCCACTGTCAGCACTCCTGTCACAATGACTGATGGCTGTGTTTCTTTTTTCTGTGTGTGTTTGTCTCACAGGTGGATTCACGTAGCATACCAATATTAGCAAAATGGCAGAATTCTTATAGCATTAAAATTGTTCTTCAAGAGTTAAGGCGCCTAATGATGTCCAAAGAAAATATGAAGCTTCCACAACCTCCAGAAGGACAAACCTACAGCACTTAATCGTAATGGATTGTTTTGACCCTCTGTCTTAAACCTTACTCTCTTAGAAATAATGTGTAAAATCATCAAGAAGGCTCACTTCACACATCAACTATATCGTCTGCAAGAGCGAGATTGGACTTTTATTACATAGCTCATTCAAAACAAAATTATGTTCCTGCAGTTAAGCACTGAATAGATAGTTAAGACTACAAGACCACAGTTATTTGCCTTTAATAAAGTTACTTTGACAATGACCTTTATGTTTGACCTGTTCCAGCTTGAGTGGACTTGAGGAGAGAAGCATGATGCCACGCGAAGGCTGTACCAGAGTCCAAATAGTTTTATGTTCAACAGACTGATCACTGAAGTAAACAGCAAGATGTGTGTGTGAAGGCATGTTCTGTAACTAACACCTAGTCGAAGAAAAGCCACGATTTTGAGTTGTTAGTCGGATTTAGCAGTTTTATTGAGATATCATGCAGATTACTGAATATTAAACTGTGGCTGTAGTCTAAAAGTAGTGTCACAAGGTAAGAAAGATTTTTTTTTTTTATAAATATATAAATATATATATATATCTGTATTTGACACAATACCAATACATTTCTGTTCTCCAGCTCTTTGACATGTAACAGACGTTGAAGCCTGTTCTGTTCTGAAACCCTTGCATTTAACTTCTAGTGAAAATGGCAGGTGTATGAACTTGTGATTTTCTGAAATAAAAATCACCGCGAAATAAATAAATGCTGAGGTTGATGTTTATGCGACTCGCTGCCTGTACCTACAGTTGCCAGTATTCCAATAACAGGGCCTGAGCTGAGAAGTCATTTTGTGTGTCGGCAACTGGATGCACGAGTCAGACGTTATGTTGTGAATGAGCTCGCTGTCCATTTTGAGCCATGTGATGGAAATAGGGTAATGAAACTGCTGGATGACACCACGCTGCAGATCACTGATATATGTTTTGTGCGTATAAAATAATCAAAACGTATTTTATTTTACACTGAAGTTCTTATGTAGTGGCATATTTTTCTTAGATGAACAAGCCTCTTTTTTTTTGATTGTTTGCCCATCAAACCTTGTTCTAATGTGCACGGATTCTTCTTGGGCTCCTATGTGAACACTGCAGTGTTTTGCGGTAGATACTCAGTATGGCATTGAGAAGAATGGCAGTGTTCCCTGTGAGAATGTCACCTTTTGTTGCTTTTCAGTTTTCATTATTTATAGCTAAATTAACCAGATGGGCATTTAAAGAGAATTTACTTTCGGTGGTGTTATCTTCAATTTTAAGTACACTCAGTTTGTTGACATACTTAAAAACAATGTAATGCTAAACATTAACATAAATATTCTATGGTATAACTGAAATCATAGAATGGAAAATTTATCGTCTATCCAGACTTTGTGACATTAATCTGACATTGTGAAAACTAACTATGGATGGTGAATTTTGAAAGCCACACACTCTGTGGAAGCAGTACAACTCTTGATAAATCAGTGTCCTCAGTTAACACTCGAGGCTCCAAGAGAGTGTGGATGCGCGACATCTCAAAGTGATGAACTGTGGTGGCTTCCACGTTTGACCTGAGTGACCTCCGGGCTGTATGTCTACCTTGCTGCAGCTTGTTTTGTCTTGGGGCTGGGATGGGCACACATCTGTCTGCCACATTGTGACCCTCAGCATAACAGTCACGGCAAACATGGCTCTGTTTTGTGATAATTCAAAATCACTTCCTAAAAAGACACAGGGCCACAGACTGTATCTAATGTCAGAACGCATAAATAAGGATGAAACCATAGAGATGCCTTGTGTCAGTGTATTTAAAAAGAAATAACACACAAGCACAAGTGATAAACATTTTGTACATGTATATGCAAATAAGAAAACATACTTCGGCAATTACATGGCCATGTCTGCAACATTAGCATATCATAAGTAATAGTTTTTTTTTCTGTTTTCAAGACAAATTTGCGAAGTGTGATGTGCATTTGGTTGAATAGTTATTAGCATGTCACTGTCTCTCGTGACCAATCAACTAACAGCTACGTCCCCTAGAGGGCGCTCTACGCTTATGTATGTCCTCGGCAGGGCTCTGTGAAGGGGCTTCTGTTTAGAGGACATGACTTGTCTGAAAAGGCAGTTGCCACTGTGATGCTTCCAGGCTTCATTTGTGCACGCTGTCATTATTCTTTAGGAAAGTGACGTGTTTTGCAGTTCGCTGTAGGCAACTACTGCCTGGCAGTTTTGCAGACTACCGAGCACAGACTATAAGCCGGTGTCCCTTTTGTGTCCTTATAGGGCTGTTTAGGCTGATAGATAACTAGTTTTTACCATGCCACCATTAGATCTGTGAATGCGAACAAGATTCCTTTCTTCGATTTGTGTGCATGCATGTGTGGGTGTGAGATGAGTCAGTGTTTGCTGCAGAGGATGACCTCGCTCCTCTTCAGTCTGTGCAAGACAAGATTTGACTTTCTGGATGTGACAGTTAGTATATGGGCATAGCTTCCATCAGCTATACTCCCCTTGCTTGTTGTTTTATTTTTTTCCCCACTCCTCTCGGAAGTCATGAATATAAAATCAGAAGGGGCTTGTGTTGCAGCCAGTTCACTCAGTAGCACAGTCCTACCCAAATATAAAAGACACAGCCCCAGGTTACACAGGCTTATTCCTTTATTCACTACATGCAGTTCCGGAGTAGACTTCTCTGAACCTAGTCTGATGCCTGCACTTTTTTAAGAGTCTCATTTGAATAAAAGTGGGAAATCCTTACCTGACGATTTAACCCCTACCCTCATCAGACTAATCTGAATTTCAAACTTGCACCTGCACAAAAGCTCCAGTTGGAGCTGCACTGAAAGCTCACTGAGCTTATTACACTTGTACCACTCATTCTATTTTGGTTTCTTTATAAGGTGCCATCTGGGCAAAAATAAAGAGTTATATTGCACTGGGAAATCTGCAGAGTGCTGTTCGGTGATCTAAGATGGGAAGGAATGTGGTGGCGAGGACATAGGTCTTGTCTGCTAGCAGACTGCTGGAACCAGCCCTCTGCCCCCAGAGCTCTCACCTTTTGCCCTGAGGGGCCAAAAGGTCACATCTTGTGTCTGTTGATACTGTAAAAAGCTTTGTCTTTTTTATGGTCGCTGGGGAGAGAATGTGTCTGTCTGCCTGAGAAACTCGATTTGTTCACATTCTCCACGTGTAATTCACATTTTGCATTTTACAGACTAGAGAGTTTATAAGACTATAACTACAAATAAAACTTGATGCATAATTTCTCTTCACATGTAAAGGATAATATTTTTTTAGAATAATGGGGAAAAATTGGGTAACATTACAATTACTGTTGGTTTCTAAGTCATCAATTGTGATGGGTCTAATCAGCCAAGGTAAACTCAATCCAGTTACTTGCCTCCCTGAACTTACATGTACATTTTCGCATATGGCAGAGGCTTGTATCCAGTTTGGTGTCATGAATTCTCAAAAAAGCACTGGCTTCATGTGGTGGCCGTGATTTTTCCTGACCCCATGAGGGAGGTCTTTGTTGAAACATTATGTACAGCACTAAGTAGTAGTTGTATGATACTACCTTCATAGGTGACCCCCTGAGATTGCTGCATTGCCCTTTGCTATCCTGTTCAGTTGAACAAGCATCTCGAAGAAGCAACTCTTTCTGAGAGATCTCGTTTTAGTCTTTGGTCCTGCTTTAAAGAGTTTTTTAGTTGCTCGGCAGCAGTACACCATTGACATGGCATCACCTTTTAAATCTGATGTGGTAGAAATAATATCAATCACCTGCTTGTTTCTCAATCCAGATGAAGAACCGCAGTGGTGTTTCTGAAACTAAAACCAGTCTTCACTCTTCTTAACTCTAGTTTTGTTCTTAACACTACCAAGAAATACGTGCATGTGGCTTTTCAGCTGCTAAATTCCTGTTCACCAGCCAGTGGCTAACTCATATTTATATATTTATTTTTGCTGAAAACAGTGGTGTCTGTCGAATGTTTAAGGGCTGTATTTACAGTGAGATAAATGACTGGCCTCCTCTTTTCTCTGTGAGAAAAGAGACAGATTGGAACCACATGTCTGTCGCACTGCCGGCTCTCTGGGCTATTGACATGCACTTCACAGAGCCATCCACATTCGGATACACTGCTGCAGCGAGCACTTGAGGTCACTGTTATGCTTACTGATGCCGAGAGACTATAAGACGCGTTGAATGACAGTCTCAACTTACAAGAACGGTTTGATTTGAATCTGCTGTCAGCGCATGATGTATGGATTTCACTTTCTGGAACTTGATTTTAAAGTCAGCATGTTGCTTGTAACTACACAGCCTCATCTTGCGTCAAAGTGAAACAGAACAGGGCTCCTTACAAAATGTTGCAAAAAGTAGAAAGGAAAAAATACCCAATCGTCTGTCTGTGTACTCACTGCATTCCTGGTTATTTATACAGAGGGAAAAAACTGTGTAGACTTCGTGTCTCTACTTGGTGAGAACTATTAAATTACTGGTGGATGTTTTTAATTACTTCACATAAATGTTGGAACACAACACTTCTCCAGTGTTTGGAGGAGGAGGGGGGTCTAATGTCTCACATGTTTAGGGAAGCACTGGCTTGCACTTAATCATGGTGGTCCCTGTGTGATTCTGGCATTGGAAATGTGGCTTTGTGAGAGAAAGCATTCCTTCTGCTGGCGCAAGGAAGAGGAAATGGGTAATAAAACCATGAAAAAAGCCTCTGTGGCGTGCTGGAGCCAGTGATTCTGGGATCCACTTAATTGCTCTTAAATGAAAAAGATTTTTGGCTTCCCATTTGCTGTGTTTAAAGAAAAGTCAAGTCAAATCCCACATGTATACCAGCCAAGCGGTGACTTCTCATCCAGCAGTATGAGCACTAATCCCTCTCTTTCAGTGGTGCCATTGGTAATATTATTATTAATATTGAGAAAACTGCTGTTCACAGGCAGCAAACGCCAGGGGAGGCACAAATTCAGCTTGTTTGTCCTGAAAAGTCACCGGGGAAAGAAGACATCACAACTTGTTTGTTGGATGTTTTATCTTTTTGGTTTATTAAAACTACTTCCTGACAAATAAAAAAACAAAAAAAAAAACATACTGCTACCTTTTGCTTTAGAAATTATAATTTTAGGGCAATGCTATGTTTATTTCTTAACCAAAGTGACAGCAGCACTTGTTATTGATTCTTCTTAGTAGCTGGTTGAGGCAAAGCTAACATTAGCTACTATACAGATACACTCTTGTGTAATATATTTTAGAAATGTACCTGATATTTTATTAACTTGTCATGTATTTTTTATTTACAATCTCAATCTGCAATGCACAAAACAAGAAATCACATTTCCAGAAAGGTTGGGTTGTGTAAAATGTAAGTGAAAATAGAATGCAATGATTTTTGCAAATAATTTTAAAACTATTTCATGGTAAATAGATTTAATTTTTTAAAATCTATTTATTAAATCTACATGTTAAATGTTGAACTTTAGATATAATATAATGCTTAATTTTAATTATTTAGCACCATTTCACAACAAAGTCATCTTACATAACAATTTTAAGACTATAAAGATGAAGAGAGAAAACCCAACAATTCCCCCTTGAACAAACCCTAGGCAACATTAGAGAGGAAAATCTCCCTTTAACGGAAGAAACCTCCAGCAGAACTAGGCTCAGAGTGGACGACCATCTGCCTCGACCGGTTGGGGTCAATTGGAAAGTGGAGAGAGAAAAGAAAAGAGCAACAAAAAGCAACAACAAAACATCAGGCAGGTTGGTAGGACCAGTAGCTGGACGCTGGAAAACACACGGGTCCAAAGCCGAGGACACCTGAAGAAAGGGACAGAGAGCGGGAGACAGAGAAGGACAAAGACAAGGAGAAAACACACAGAGTTAATGTCATACAGTGGTGACAATTGTTGGGTGAGAGGAGAGGAGAGAGGGTCAAGAGGAGTAAGCAGCATGCAGCATGATTATAACTAAGTATAAGCTTTATTAAAGAGGAAGGTTTTAAGCCTAGACTTAAAAGTAGAGAGGTCGTCTGCTTCCCGAATCAGAACTGGGAGCTGGTTCCACAGGAGAGGAGCTTGATAGCTGAAGGCTCTACCTCCCATTCTACCTTTGGAAATTCTGGGAACCACAAGTAGGCCTGCATTCTGAGAGCGAAGTGGTCTACTGGGATGATATGGTGCTATGAGGTCTTCTATATATGATGGAGCCTGACCGTTCAGAGCTTTATATGTAAGAAGCAGGGTTTTAAATTCCAATGGAGAGAAGCTAATGAAGGTGAAATATGATCTCTCTTGCTATTTCCAGTCAGCACTCTTGCTGCAGCATTTTGGATTATTCACATCAAATGTTTTTATGGATGACAGGTCTGGACTGCTGGCAGGCACGTTTAGCTCCTGGACTGTGGGGCCATGCTATTGTAATACATGCAGAATTTGATTTGCCATTGGATTAAGCAAATTAACCAAGGTCCCCCCTAAAAAAAGATTTCTGTATGAAAACATATGTTGCTCCAAAAGCAGTATGTATTATTTCGCTTTAATGGGCCAAGGTCCTGCACGCCAACAGGCAAGGAAGGCAACTGCTTGACAAGCAGGGGGCCCCCGAGGACTGAGCACTGAGTGCAAAGTTTGCAATGACACCACCAGTCACAGACCCCCCTAAGAGGACCCCAACTCTCACTCACGCTGCAAGTAGCACATGATTCGGTGTAAACAAACAGGTCTAATGAAACAACGAAAACCAGCTGATAAAATTTAGGAGTTTTCCTTCTGGGAGTGAAAAAAGAGGAGCAGGAGAAAAAGCAACATAGTGAAGCAGTGGAGATAATAACGATTCAATACAATAAACTAAACAGCGTAAGCGAAATGCTGCTAGTGTCGCTGCAATCGTGGTGAAGAGACGGTAGAATGACAGAACTTCCACCGGCACCACATTGTTTCTTATGTTTACTCTGACATTTAACTTGAGTTAACTTAGCTAACTAAGATAGCGGAGCAGCCTCATGTGTCCAGCTTTGCTGGAGTCACCAGACGTCCACTTGTGAGCTTCAAAACAGGCTGCAAATAATCAGCTAACTCGCACATTATTTTTCTGTAGTGAACTAATGGAAACCGTGTCCAGCTAAGCTAACTGTCAAGCTATGAATGCTAAGTTATGAAATTTAGATGCAAAGAACTTTGGTCAAATATAAACCACTATTATTGTATATTGTATATTGTGCTATGTGCAGTGTGGTGTGATGTGTTTTGTATTGTATTTTCCATATTTTATGCACAGCTGGGTTTTTTCTGAATACATTTTTGCCCAAGGCCCCAACAGAGTCTAGGATCACCACCGTTAATGAGGCCTTTTGAGATGAGCGGCGAACCCTCACTGATGGGGGCTCTGACGCTGATAACAAGTCAGAGGGTCCCTCCCAAAATGTTCATAGAGGACATGGTTTTCCTAGATCTTGTTTGAATAAACAAGTCCTTCATCTTTAATGCCTGTAGAAGTCATTTGTCCCGACTCTCTCATTTGTCTGAAGAGCAGACCCCACCCAGGGAAGCATGCATCTGTTAAAACTGAGAAAGATGAGGACTTTTATCCCGGCATCAAAACAGTATCCAGTGTTATATTTTTATCCAAAATAGTCAAAAATGCTTTATTACAGTGGTTTGTTTGTATTTATGCACATTTCCCCACAGTAATATATTAGTACTTTTCCCTGCTTATATAAACAACCTGCAGTATTTTACAGGTGGACATTCTCCCATTTACACTTAGAGAAGGTACATAATACAAGGTATTCAGAGCCTTTCACTTTTTTGCACATTGTATATTGTAAATTTATTTCAGTATGCTGATTATTCATCCATTAATATGTACACTTCAAACCATATGACAATATTAAATCAATAATTAAAAAAATGACAGTACAGTTTTAGCTAACTTCTGCTAATAACCTTGAGTTTATTTATAATTTTTTCATCCTATTGCAGTGTCATTTTTACAAGAGCGTGACCTACTGTTGAATAAAACATATAGGCAAGTCCTTTCCGTGTTGCCATCATTGGTCATTTTTGTTTCAGCGTGTGATGACCGGGTGTGAAGATGCCACTCAGCGAACTATTAAGGCCTGAAGTGCCACGCTAAGCTGTCATGTTGTGTCAGGCGCTGCCTTTGTGCTCATTAATTGTTGAGAAAAGTGTGTCACATCCTGTCAGGCTGACTGCTGGTGTCCCTCTGGTCACCCCTCAGTGCCCGCTGCCCACTGATGCTATTGTGGCAGCAGTGGCTGCGAAGCAGAGGAGAGCAGGGCCCTGCAGGAAGTGAGACAATAGTGGGAAGGAAGAGGAGGGAATCCCGGAGCTGTGTGCAGAAGCCCGGTCAGCACAGTGTCTCTGAGAGCAGCCTTCTGTGACTTTCCCCCCATCTTCCCCTGAGGATAGACTCTGTCATCCTCTCACCTTTGTGTGTGAAAGAAATGCGAATAACTTGTCTTTTGTATGCCCTCTTTACAGGTGCTGTTACCTTCAATTTTTTTACAGGTGAAATCTCAAATACTTATTAATTGGTGACTCTAAATTGCCCGTAGGTGTGAATGCGACTGTGACCTGTGCCCACGATCCTACAGGATAAGCTGTTACAGATAATGAATGGATGGACGGATGTGTTTTTACATGTATGTAAATGATCTCGCTTTGTAAAAACACGCAGGGTTCGGTGAGTAATGATCCAAATTTCCACCTCTGCATACAGAGTGAAAAAAGAGAAACGTTAACGGTTAGAATTCACTTGTTACTTGCAAGCCAAGACCTGACCTCTTGAAAATGAAATATAATCCAAATGAAAGATTTTATGACACCTCTGTGAGCTCACTAAGCTGCTTGACTGTTGAGAATAAGACCCTGTGTGCTCATATGGAAGTAAAAGCAATTACATAAGATCTGCTCATGTTTCCACATATGACATTGCTTCAGAAGCTTTGACCGTTTGTATCTGACAGAAAACAGGCCGTTACAGTGGCTATGTTATTAGGGACCAAGGCGCACAAATCAATGCTCCAGCAGTGATAGACTACATGGCACGGACGGAGAATTAATGGAGAGGAATCTGCGGTGCTGGGATGTGGTCGCAATTTGCTCCTGCTGAGTGGCTGAAATGCAGTCACACAATCAAAAAAAATGCAAGACCGACCTTTTAAGGTTCTGCCTCTGGCCACTTGAAACGTGTCTCTCAACCACAAAAGATGATGCACTGGGTTGCACTACAGACGAGTGGGGGAGCGAAAAAGATGTCCAAATATTTCCATGGCTCCTGTGGCCTTCTGCTTGCATAGTCCTGGCATGAGCTCATCAGTGTGCGGCTAGTTTGTGCTCCCTCAGCACTGTTCTTTCCCAAGTCTGTAAGTATCAATGTCAACACTAACTAGGCATTGACAAAGTCCTCTGAGCTCCCCTTTCCTGCTACCCGCTAAACTGTGGCTCCAAATGGTATTGAGGATAGAGGTTTTCATAAAGACAGATTGTATCTTTGTGTCACCGAATATTAAAAACGTGCAGGTCATGCTCTATAGTGTGACTCAATGTGTGGAACACTACTCTATATGATGGTCATCCTTGACCAGGGGTCTGGTTGATAGCGCCATTCACAATCGGTTGTAATAAGGCACGAATTCTTTGTGGTCTGTAATGTCTTTTTAAGTGAGCGAACTGTATGAAACAGCAATTTTTAAAAAATTCCCCCTCGGTAGTTATTTGTGTGAGTTCAGATCCACATGGAAAAAGTTGTCTCAGAACCTTCAGAGGACTTTCTACTGGGGGTTAAGCATTCGTTTCAGCGGCACTTCAAATCTCCCAAAGAGTGACTGTCTTGTGGTATTTAACCAATGAATAAATTGACATGAAATGTATTCCTGATAATGCAAACATGGGGGAACAGAGGAGCCAGAAATAACTCTCCCAGGCAAGATGTGGAAGAGATTAAGGCTGGACCAATGAAATAAGCAAGTGGAGGCGGGAGGATGGAGAACAAGATGGGTGGGGGTAGGAGGGAAAGAGGAGAGCTATGAGGAGGTGAGGAGATGGTGTCTGGGTAAGCGAATGTGTGTGTGTGTGTGTGTGTGTGTGTGTGCTGGGGAGACTCAGTCCGCAGAGGGTTTGGAGAGTGAGTGGAGAGGCGAGAACTCAGTTGTGAGGGGGGTGGCCCTGTGAAAAGGAACTCATAAAAGTCACATTTGTTGGTGATGCATGAGGAAGTGAAGCCAGCTTTGGCACATGTGTCTGTGGTGCTAAATTAACTGTTAACACAAATAATCAAAGTGCAGGGCCCATTGAGCACTGGCGCCAGTGAAATGAGGGGGAGAGGCTGGCTTGCTTCTCTCTGAGAACTTGCAGCAGACTAGTAGTGAGCTAGCAGGTGGAGGTCTACCAGGGGCTTTCACAGGATGGAAGTGCTTACAAAACAGGCTGACCAGCCCAGTGACAGAGGAAAGCACCGCCGCACTCCTGCTTTTCCAGCTATTGTGTGGAAGCGTGCTTCTCTTTTTAGATCTTTCTTTGTAAAGCCTGATATCTCCGAGCAACTGAAGGACGTGGCACCAGCAATTACCTCTATGACTGGCTGATTGTAATTAAAATGCCACTGTTCTGACCTTGAGAGTTTTTGTTTTTTTCTATTACAAGCTTTCTTGGCTGCACACACGAGGCCCAAACAACTGGGCCTCCACCTCACAAGAGCCACCTGATTGTGAAATCCTGATTTGAAAAGGTAAATAAAATATGATCGCACGCTTGCCGGAACAACTTGCTGTCTTCTTGGTTGTTGCCATAGAATGGAGAACCATGCTGTTATGTAAGTTTATATTAATACAATAATACGAGCAGAAACAGTCATCTTTTGAATCTTTTTGAAACAGCACTTTATTAATATTAGCCACACATCTGTTTTATTATTCATTTCTTCCCGTGCTATGTTTATTATTTAATTTTAGTTTTGTTTTATTTATAATTTAATGATTTTTCTCTCTCAGTGCTTCTTGGGAATCTTTCATGCTTATTCAACTATGCAAAGCACTTTGTATTTTAAAAATGCTATATATATAAGAGATCATAATAATTATTATTGTCACATAATTCTTCCTAGATTATGACCCATTAAAAAACAGATGGTCTTACACAGGTTTCACAGTTTATTTCACCAGATTCCACCACAACTGGTTTTCTTCAAGGCAAGTAACAAGCTAATGTCACTCAGTCTCTTATGTGCTTGGATCCCACAGCTGACATTGGTGACAAATATCCGTGATAGTAGTAACAATTTATCCAGGTGCATCTTGGTGAGTCCGACACATCAAAAGGGATATTAAAAATCCAAATAAATTACAAATATCAAAAGTGTGTCAAAGCCATTATAATCTACACATGTCATGAAAATCATCACACTTCCAGCTTAGAAAATGGAACAAGAAGAAATATTCAGTATACACAAAATTACAAGAACACATACATACTGAAGGAACATTAATTATTAATACCAGTCCGTAAGAACATCATGGATTCTAAGTCTGAGTAGATTCAATTGGTTAAATTGAGTTTTAAGCTCATAGGGGTTAGAATTTTAACAAGATTCATGTCCAAGTAAAGACTTACCAGCCCCCCTTGGAAAAGGGGGCTGGTAAGTCTTTTGAATGCCTATATAAGGTAAACAAGATATGGGATTGTTCCCTTCTAAAAAATGTGCAGCTAGAGAAGAATTCAGATTCTTACATCTGATGTTACTTCTATGATCTGCTAATTCTGTTTTAAGTTCTCTACACAGATTTTATTTATTACCCCTAAAAGGCATATTTCAATGTTTTAGGAAATATTCCTTTAAAGTAAATACAAACATTCATATCTTTTTCATGCCCAATGGTTGAAGTGGCAACTTAGTGCCTTAGCTTAGCATACAGACTCAAACCATCTAAGTAGATCAAAATCCAAAAAATCAAAACTTGTGTTTCTTAACAGGGATGCAACATGTTAATTGGCGAGTTTAGAGGAGGTTTCCACTCTTTATGCTAGTTAGCGTTGGCTGTGTCCTACTTACTCACACTTGCTCCCTATTCCCTACACGATCTAAACAAAGTAGTTCACGTAATAGTTTTATACGTTGGATTATCACTAACAGCTATTTGAATCATGCAACTGTAATTTCATTTCGTCTCTACAATGGGGAGAGTTGCATTCTGGGATTGTTAGCAGAACGTTGTGTGAATGCCATCATGTGCAATGCCTTACGTTTATTGTGGGACCCCATAATCGCTCTCAGTTCCCAAGTTTGGAAGCCTCACATCACGTTCTGTTTTACTTTTATCCTTTATTGTTCGATATTTATCCCAAATACATACATACATACATACATACATTACTTACTCACACTTTTTTTGTTTAACTTATTTCTATTATTTCACTTATCATCTGATTTCATCACTGCCAACTGTAAAGATACATGATATCACTGATGCCTTTATATAAAATAAAATAAAATAAAAAACACATTTAAATTTGTGATCAAAAGACTAGTCTTTGTCTTTTTCAAGACCATTTCAGCTCTAGTTTTCCTCTTGCCAGAAACATTCAAGTCATGAGGGGAAAATAAATACAACAATTTGGAAAAAGTAATACCCTGCAGCTTTGTGACATCAGCACAAAAGAAGCATGGCCCCTGATGATCTCCACTTCCCATGCAGCCCACAACTGGGCCGTAGACCGAGGTTGCCTGGCGCCACAGTCATCATGTGTGTCAGTCACTTGCAAAACTCACTGTTTTCCTTAGAGGATGAGCTAAGCTCCTCCTTTAGTCCTAACGATTTATTTTAGACTCCAGCGTCCAGAGACCCCCTTTCTTGAAATCCCAGTTTATCTTGGCCATGTTGTTCCAATATGAACCAATCAGCTTAGCCTCCAGTGGAATGTCCCCTGAGACTCACTTTGGTTTCCCAATAGACCCATTCATTTTGAGGACACAAGTTTAACATCTGGTTTGTATTAACGGCTCCCTACAATAGCTCTCATCTTGGGTTCAGTCGCACAGGAGGGTAATCGTCGTTACAGAAATATTATTGGAAATAATTATCTTTTATGGTGAAGTTGATAATGAGATATAATCATGTAAAGTGTTTGACATTTTGGGAAATGCACTAATACACTTAGGATCAAGACCAGAAACAGGAAAATGCTTGCTCTGTCCAAAGGTAAAACTATCAGCCCGTAGCACCCGAGTATTATCTGTGACCATTGTTTCACCATCTCTTAATATTAAACTGTCACAGTAGGTCTTTTTTGTTCAAGCTGTAAAAACATGGGTTGTTAATGAATGATTGACCCTTAATATATGAACTAATTGATTGGTTAGTTAGCATTAATAATTTAATCATAACCCAAAAAAAATACAGTGTGGTGTCAGAAAACACCTGGTTGCCTCTTACTGTTCATTAAGATGGACGTAAATGTGAACTGTAATGATTATAACAACACAAACGAGCCTCATTTTTAGCTGACAGTGCGGCTTTCTGTGCTCCCTGTAGCCATTGTTTTGATGAACAGTGTGGTGTAAAGTTGTCGTCTGGTGACCGTCCTGTTTAATCGGATGCTCGCACCAACGCTAATCTAGCATCTATAACAGAAGCAGCTGTTCAGATCATTCAGGCCAGGAGCTGAGTGTGAGACAGCAGAGAACAAACCTGCAGCTGCAAGTGCTAATACTCAGGGCAAGCTGTAGTCTAATTAAACATAATTCAAACATGATCAACGTAGAAGTTCTACACTGTAGACTCATACGACTCTGCTTTGACTGTGGATGCAATTAGTGATGGCAGGTCACCTTAAACTTGGGTTGATACAGTTAACATTGAGCACTGTTTGCTCCATGTAGGTCATATTTTTTTGTTGTTTAATTCAAGCAACTTTGGGTGAATTTGTTTCATTCTTTACATTTTTCATAGGTCACATAACCTGATTTGAAAAATGGTTTTCCTCACTGTAGCTCTAAATGGTATCACATTTGTATCCCTATAAGTGTGATTACTTTGTTTTAGTGAGAATTGCCATAATTACCAGTCTTCCCAGTCCAGCGTCCAATCCTTAATGAACGGCTAACTATTGTAGACAGATCAAGCTAAGCTAACCAGCTTCTGATTCCAGCGTTGGTGCACAACAAGAGCATTGACTATTTTGTCATCTTCAAGAAAAAATACAACTAATGAAAAATCGGTTATTCCCACAATTCAGTGTGGGAATTTATCTTTCCATCATTCCGGTCTAGTTTGCCCACAGGCGGTTGGATGTCTTACACTTAGCTTGGTTGACCTCTAAAAGAGTAAAAATTAGGCTTTGAGCCACTGCAGAGTGCTGTGCTGACAAATCTGTGATACCAGAACATTTTAATACTCCGGTAATTAGCTTCCATGTTTAAGTGTATCCAGATGTATATCCCTGTGGGGGGTGGGGGGGTTATCCTCTGTGAACCAGCAGGTGCACATCTCAGGTAAATGCTGCTGCTCCTGTCTCCGTACCACCAGTGTGTCCTTCTCCCTATCTCTGCCTCTCTCTCCCTTTATCATCTGTACCACCCTGGAGTGCAGTACAGTGAGGTGGCTGCCAAAATGCAAAATGCCAAACGAAGAGCACGGAAGGGAAGCTGGCAAGTCTCTTATCTGTGGGTTATTGAAATTTATATAAAAAAAATAATAATTTCATGCAACCTTCTTTGAGGCCATGCGTGGAAAAGTAGGGTCTTCTGACCACATTGTTAAAAAACAACACTGTCCCCATCTGCCTTGTCTAGTAAGCATTTAAAAGAGGAATCTTCTTGTTTGACTCAATGGACCCTTGAATAATTCTTAAAATGAATGGATGAGGTTTGTTATCTATTGCTTTCAAAAGTGCTTTCTCCGTATTCAAAAAGCTATTCAGCCGTAGTGTTTGTGTCCGTTTCATCACACCGCTGTCTGCGGTCACTGTGAAGCCAACCACAATAACCCGAAACTGTTCTGTCGAAGGTTCATTGGTAGCAACAGCAAAATCGGATTTTTTTCCCCCACTATTTATGATCATTGTCTATTCATGCAAACAACTGACTTGCTTCCCACCTTCGCTTGCCTCAGAGCATCACACTGTTCTGCTGCTTCACAGATCTCAGCGTGACAGACTCGCTGCAGTCTGTTTGAAGAGGGCCAATCCAAACACTCCTCACAGATGGGACACGTTTTCCATATTACTGATGTCATTTGATGTTCATTCATCCAGCGTCACCTCTCTGACTGACTTCTCACTCATCAGAACTGTCCGTCTTACATATATACAAAGATTCACTGTTTGTCTCCATTCAAAGACAAGTCTTCACCTGAATTTAAAAGTATGAGATTAAGTTAATCATTTATTCTGTGTTTTGACTTATGTTATGTGTTTACTTTTGTTCTGCACAACCATATCTCCTAAAAATTACATTTCTATGCAACTAAATTGCAAATGCAAATATGATTTTTTCTGGATAGGATATATTGACAACGCGAATGGCAGGTTGCAAATACAAAACATCCGGTTCATATGACAACAGCATTTTTAAATGTATTAATGGTTGCATTCAGGAATTTACTGCTCTTGGTTAGCGTGGGGCAAAGATAGTGGTCATTTCAGTATCTCTCTGACACTGACAATATCAGACATTCACATCTATTTAAAGTGGGATGACTAACTAGGAGAAGGTGAAACAGACATTTAAGCTTCTTGATGCCTGCTGTTGGTAAAGCTAAACTTAATACATGTATTCACAAAGATTGAGTCGCCTCTCATAATAGCCAGTGTCCACTGGCTCTCATTAAACAGGCTCTAAACTGTCTTCATACAGCTTTTGAAGCTGGTGTTAAGGTCATTGATGCATATTAAATCCAGGCCTTGCTCAGCCTATGGAATCTCTCTAAAGCCGAAACATTTTGACCTTTGACCTTCTTTGGGAGTTTTGCTTTACAACGATAGTTACTGGTGCTAATAGCACGCTGAGAACCCGCTCACTTGATCCAGGAGACGGTTTGGGACAGTTTTACAAGCTGTGTAGTCTAGTAGATTATTAAAGAAATGCACAATCCTGTAGAGGACCAGCAAGTTTTGATTGCATTTGTCAATAATCCATATTGATATGCAGCCTAAAACAGAATATGAGCTATTAACTAGACTTTAAGAATTTATCCAAAAAATATTTAGTTAATATTTTGTCTCAGCCCCAAAGTGTGTTGGTGATATCAGTTAACATTATACTACACAGTGTTAGTGTTTCATGTATGAGGATTTATAAATATCATAAATCTGTTTCTTTGTTTTAGACAGTGCACACTGCTGTGAGACTTTCTGGGATTTCTTAGTGATAAATGTACATGTTGTATGTGATTATTAGCGGTAAAAAAGTGTTAGAATTCTCTGAGACATCCTGGATTTTTTTCCTTAAAAGGACAGAAGTTAGGAGTGTGACAGTATAGTAATAATAATAATAATAATAATAACTTTCAAAAGTGTCACCTTCCTGAAGGGTTTTTAACTAACAAATGGCTTGTTAATGGTTAATATATTATTCTTAAGCTTTATAATCAATCACAGTGTTACTTCATCAACGCTTTTCTTTTCAGTTTTGTAACGAAAAGCATGACTGAGAGTAGGTGTTGTTTTTAGTGATGGTTTTTATTTTATAGTAAAATCCAAAATGTCTCAATAAAAAAGCCACTAATAACTGCTTACACATGGTCTATTAATCTGATGTTAACTGCATCCCGCAATTTTTATTAAACATTTGGATTTTGATGTATATTTGTGTACGTGGTTGACAAACACAACCCTTTAATACTCATGTTTATACATGGTTTAGTCAGTTATAAAAAAAAAATGCACGGTATACTTGACATTACTACTGACCCTTAGGCAGCCATTGGTTTCCATTCTTTTGTGGTTTAGCATTGGGATAAACTTAGGATTATGTTATTATTGTGTGGTAATGCAGTGCAGACTTCTCAAATCTTTAGGCAAACAGAGGGCAAATGTTGATGTTGTGAAAAGGATAAAATGTATTTGGAAGCTACTTTCATGACAGAATTTCTTGTTTTCCAGTTGTCTCAGAAGCCCCCCAATAGCACATTATACTGGCACAAAAAGAGTCCATGCTTACAACCCCATTATGATGCAATTATTGCATAACGCTGACAAAACACAGAGCAAATGATATGTCCAAATTGCTAAATGCATTTCTCAAAAAGTTTCTGATTTCTTTTTCTCTTTTTACTTATTCAGAGCAAGCACAGAATGCAAAGTGTATACGAGTTGAAGTGAATTGGCTAAATTATGCAAAACCACCAGTGTGACCTTTTGAGTAAAACAGCGAGACACAGCTTATTAAAGATGTAAAAGGTCAGTCAGTGTTACAAGAACTACATATAAGCTTTCTCCTGCAGTGACAAAAAGGATGATAATCTAATATTATTCATGTAACTTATATTGCTCTGTACAGAAGTTTATTGCATTAATTATTGAGTGATTATTAAGCTAATTACACAAATACGAAAAAAGTTATCTATGCATCCAGACTCCAACATACCTTGAGTTGCAAAATAGGAAATGTCATTTTGTCTGTAAACACTTGATGAGGAATAAACTTGTGACACGAACATAGCATCCATTTCTTTTGGTAAGTGAATGGACATTAATGGGAAAACATCTCGTCAGCTACTGAAACAACAACATATTTGGTCAAAGGCCAGTACTGTTATCTGTCTTAGCCCATAAAGCTTTATTCCCACACAGTTAACACTGATATCCGTTTGCGTTCTGAATCATTTTTCCCCTTTAATTGAGATAGAAGAACACGTTGTGCTGTGGCTGAAACTAATGCAGTGCAGTGATGCTTCTGAGTGAGTCTCGCATCATAGAGCATCTGACTTACTGATGGCCCAAAATCTAAGGCCTCAATTTGATGTCACAAACTTAAAATTAGGGGCACAGACGAAAGGTGTCACGTCAACATAACACATTGTCTCCATTTGGAAAAATTAGAAAAATCATTATTTGTAGGTCATAATACTTTCTGGGTTGTGTGGGAAACAATTTGTTTTAAAAATACATGATCTAAAAACTGTGGTGAATATCCACTTTGTTCTGTTTCACTGAATAATATATAAAGGTATTTTTAATGAGCTAAAGTTACAGATGTGTTCCTTGCATGTGTCTTCGGATCATTTCAACAAATGACAGTAATGTAGATGCAGATGTCAATGGCCAAGTAACACAAGCAGGATTTTAAATGATATAACAATTTGGAAATAAATCTTTTTGCTTGTGAGTCTTAGATGAAAACATGAATGCTTGTCTCATGTGTGTGTACAGTACATAGCTTGAGTTAGGCATTGTTTCTGTGTTTAGCATAATAAGTGGAAGAAGAGGGAAACCAACAAAGTGAGGCTCTGTGCAAAGTGGAGAAATACATACACTATACCTGTACCTGTGATGTGTATGTCCTTTGTTTATCTGCAATACCCCAACTCCCCTAAAACCACTAGCTTGTGGTTTAAGGGCTGTTTTGTACTGGAATGATTTATTAGCAAACGCGAGCTGAGGGCAGACGGTGGTTGTGCACAATAACAAAAAGACCTCAAAACCAGGCTGCAGCAGTTTGGAACCACTGTTGCTTACACCTTTGCTAACAAGTTGCGTCTGCCAACCTGAGTTATAGCAGAGCATGGGGTCTTCGGGCACGTCTGCTGGGGCTGAATAAAAATGGATGAGATTCAAATGGATAAAATAAAAAAGAAACCGACAAGTTCATTTTCCAGCAAACACCTGAAGCATAAAATGTGATATAGTTCCTAGAACAGTGCATTTTATTTTGCCACAGTGGCTCAGTCCCACTTTACCTTCGTGGGTACATCTACACTTGAATCAGCAGATCTTGCACAAAGCCACAGGAATATTGTCCATTTATTTATCGTTATTAGTTTTATATTAGTTAAGACAGTGACCCTTTCTAACCCCTATAGCAGTCTACTTTATCCACAGTACACAGTGTATTTTATAAGTAATGGTGACACTAAACATTTCAAGTACATTTTGTGTCCAAGCTTCAACAAACAGCCCATAACATCTGCTCTCAGTGGAGCAGCTCCACAAAATAACAAATGAAGCCGATAAGTACTGTTTCTACAACTGCCCATGATCATTACCAAAATATGCTTTTGCACGAAATATGCTTTAGTGCATGATATGAAATTGCCGAGATGATTGAACCGACATTTATCGGCAACACTGCGTAACATCTTTGATGCTAACTTTTGGTGGCGCCTAACAAAACAATCGGTGCATTTTAAGAGAAACACCAAATCTAATGAAACACCACGAAAAGAAATAAAAGGAGACTTTGTGATCAAACAATGTTTTGTGACAATGAAGCTAATACGCTCTAAGTGTCCATTAAGAGGGTTCCACATTAACTACCTCATCCCAGACTCTTTTACTACACATTTATTTCCCAATTAGCAGTAATCCTCTGAATGGCTGGCAGAGAATCTTGCTAGCCTCTAAGAAATAGGCTACAATTAGAGGCATTGTTCTGAATTAGCATTGTGAAGCCTGAAGTCGTGCTCCTGTGAGGGCTAGTGTTTTATTTGTCACCTGGGAGCACTGCTCTGAGGCCAGGTCACAGCTCTACACAGCAGGGACCTGCTAAATTGCCTGTTGCTGCCGACTAGGCTGACCTGCAACAGGGCTGCCATTCAACCATCTTGTGAGGAATGTCTCCTGCACCAGTGGGGGGGTGGGGGGGGGGTGGGGGGGGGGGGGTGGGGGTGGGGGTGGGGGGGTCGAACGGAAGTTAGACGTGGTTTAAAGGGGAACAGACGGATGAATCGTATGCAGACAGTGTTTCCTTTGAAAAGCAAATCAAAGAATCCTTTGACAGCGAGTGTATCAGCTGATTACAAGTCCTTTGACTGTTTGTCTGGTGTCTAATGTGCTTAAACACCACAGAAGCTGATACAGCAATAGTAGTCTGCCTTTGTTACTATGGGTCTTCTCAAGTACTATATTTAGATGCAACGTTGTGGTTCTTGTACTTTATGTGAGTGCATCCAGTTTCTGCACGTTTATTCCTTGAAGAATTGTGGCACTTTTTATTTGTGTGACAGCTTCAAATAAAATGTCACTAAAAATATCTATCTTTATTGATTGAAAAATTATTGATTCTTCTAAACAAACTTCATGTCAAAATGCTTATGTTATAAATCTAATAAATATACAAGTACTGTATGCTGAGTATGAGTTAGTAATGCTCGATGAGATGAGAGTTGACTTAAGGCCTTGTGCACAGAGCTTAATAAGTGCAATGTAAGAACAAGCCAGCACTTTTAAAAAAGCATTATTTTAATTTTCAGCATTACAAAAAAAAAAAAAAGGATAATATTTTATGCAGCACTGACATTGTGCAGTGTGCGTAATTTTAGGTCATTGAAAATCACTTAAATAAAAAAACAGGCATTTTCTCCTGTTCTCCATTTGTTTTGTTTAAATCCCTGAACCTGACCAAAACCCGAAGTTCCAAGCCACTTGAAGGCTGATCCAGAAGGTTCAGGTCAATGTGAGTCATGCACCTCACACAGCGATGGTGTTATGAAAATGACTCAAACTAAAAAGCAATGTTTTGGATCTAGATGTTTCTGCCACAGACGTATCCGCTTACACTGTCCCTAGATGAGATTGCATCGCCCAAGACTGTTTGAACTGAACAGATGAAGAGCTCATTGCACCCTAAATCCAATCAAAGTCAAGTGTGCTTAGGAAATGTTTACCATTTTATCCTAAAAATAATAAGTTTGTGTTTTTTGTTATTAGAGAGGGAGATCATTTCAAAATATACATTGTTTATCACAAAAACACACATGATGTTCACATATGATTAAATTTCGATATAATGTCTCTAGTCAAGATGTTGTTATAATATCCAATACTTTTCTAGATTAGAGTGTTAATATTGTGCTCATATGAACAAAAATGACTGTTTAACAAGGCCACAGCAAAGTTTGAGGGTCAGTCAGGATTTCTGGATGAAGATGGAAAAAATGGTGTGAAACACTTAGAGTTGCTCTGTGCAGCCAAAAGTACCACGAATTGTGCGTCATCAAATTACCACAAGTGTTGCCAGTCTCAATTGTAGGGTAACATAATGACTGTGCTTTGCCGTAATAGCGAATAATTGCAATTCTAATGGCATGGCATATTTGTCCTCAGCTCGGTACGGTTTCAACGTACCTCCCCCTGGTTATTATTTCTTTCTGTTGAATCCAGCTTATCAGTAACCTTTCAGTTACACTAAGACAATGGGAAGACTGGACTCACATGCAACAGTGTCGCAAAACCTTACTGTGGTTGAAAGAGTCTGTGATCGACTTCGTGCCTCTGCAGAATCACGACTACTATGAGCCCAGTCTCTATTATTTGGGTACAAATGATGAGAGAAACACTTGAGCAAGAATTGATGCCGGCCTCCAGCTAGCTGTGACAGCGAATAGCCCGTGACTGGTGCACAATTAGCTGCAGCAGCAGGAGGCCGATCTTAACAATGCTGTTGTTTTCCTCTTGCCATTGCGGTTCAGTTTTACAGCCATCCTAAACACACATTTTCACCTCTTTTGCATTTACAAGGTACATGCAGTAGCTGGTAGAGATGATGTAATGTAAGGAGTGAAGAAAACATTTTTTTAATCACATTTATTATTTATTGTTGTTCAGCCAGTGTCAGTGTTCATGGCTGTCAGGAATATTACCCCTTCTATGTTTTTACATCATATAGGAAAACTACTCGTTGAACTTGATTACATATTTTCAATCCCAATCTGGTGTCAGACTCACAAATGCATTCGTGCTGCGGCAACCTGCCGTAAGCAACCAGAAGTGTAATGCAATGGTATGCCGGGGTGAACGGTGCCAGGTTTTGGTTGGATCTGGGAGTGTGTGCTGGGTAGAATCGGTACAGTCAGTGCTGAGAGTTAAAAGGCCGAGGGAGGTGGTGGCAGGACTGCGGCACGGAGCAGTCAAGGATAGACCTCCAGTGTTTGTGGAGGGAGGGAGGCTGGCCAGCTCAGGTTCTGGGCGAACTGTGGGGCTCGTGGGCTGGCCGGGGGGGGCAGTGGTGGCGGTGGCGAGCAGGAGGGTATTTCTAACATGGAGACTGTAACTCATTGTAGCCTGACTCCACTGGTTTGGGTGGCAAAGATCGTGAAGTCCTGGACATTCATCAACCTGCCGAGGAGGGCCGACTGACTGGAGCCAGGGCCTGTTTTCTTCCCCCCTTCTTCTCCCTCGCACCGTGTCAATGGGATCCAGTGCAACTGTGCCGAGGCAGCCGCCACGAGGAGACAGACCCGGGTCAGTGCAAATAATCAGGCCTCTGACGCCTGGTCTCATTACAGGGCAGGGGGGGTGGACCGAGGTTGAGTGTGGGGGATCCCAGAGGAAACCAGGGACAGGGGGTCGGGCAATGGGTCTGTCTTTGGAAGAGGAAAGGTTATGATGGAGGCAAGCATCCAGAAAACATCAAGCAGATCGATAAAACATCACAATCATTTTAAATCAGTGTTAGTCCGAATGGAACTAGTTTGAATACAAGAAGCCATCTCAGCAAAATGTTTCTGGACTGGGGTCACTATCATATACAAAACTAAATCCAAAAACTAAATACAAGCCCAGTTGCAGCTGTGGAAAAAAGTTTCCCTGCATTTGCTGTATACACGACATTTAAGATACCAGCTTAATACACACTTTATACTATGCAATAACAACAACCCCTTTATATGAGAGTGTGCGAGATGGGTCTAATAAAATCTTAGTCACAATCTGCATGACACTGTTCAATATCAATTGTGAGTAATGAAAGACTGTGCAGTAAAGGTGGAATCATACGATGAAAAAAGATGCAAGCAGACACATCCCCAGGTCATTTATTTGTGCTTCAATCAGTTTTGAAACTGGAGCAAAACAAACAATGTGCGGACACTTTACTGCAGTGACAAAGTCTAAGATAGGAAGAAGGGGTGAGTGTAGACGCAGCCAAGAGAAGCAAAATGAAATGGAAAAAAGCCCATTTTTTACAGTGAGTGTCATGCAAATAGCTTGTTAGCTGTGGCATTACACTGTCTTCTTAATACAGTGCAGTCGACCACTGTCATGATGATGTGATCAACTGACTTCTTGTTCCCTCTCAGAGATTGACAGGTCACATATTTCCGTGAGATTTTAGTTTAACGTGCAATGCAAACACGTCTCCCTTTAATGCAATGCAACAGCATTTAATGCAAACGTGATTACAACCCGACTATGTTTGCAATAAACTCTAATAAATTTGTAAGTTGCACAGATGTTAATAATGAATGTTTGAGTAAAACGTTAACTGATTCACAGATTTCAGTGACGCTTTTTAACGCCTCTGGAATGAGCACGGACTGAATAGTCAGTGAGTTGTAATACAACTTTCAACCAGGTGACAGTAAAAATACAAAGTCACCCACTTGATATCTCATGCAACAACTGTTCAGTGAGACAAAACATGGCTAAGCTTTATTAACATCAGACGGGAGGAAATCACATCACGGACAGAGCTGAAACATTAGTCTGGGCGAGAGGGCTTCGCTCTGTAAGTCATCAGCAGCTTTCCTATGACTTAGTCCTGGTGATAGTGGCGCTGAGTCAGGGCCTGAGCTCAGAGCATGGGAAAATGGAAAGGCAGGAATGTGCGGGGGAAAGACTGTCTGCCCTGACGACACTCCACAGTCTGCTCTGTGTCCTCTCCTAAAAGCTCTTCATCTTCACCAAAAGTTTAGTTTATCATTGTGTAAGTATTTAGATTAGCTTGTGATGTACGATTGTAGCACATATCATATATCATGCAGTTCTCTGTATTTGTATTTTTTCTCTACTCTTGCTCCTCAGCACTAACTACTTGTAACCAGTAGCAGCAGTTGAGTTATGTTTTAAGCCGCGCTGAATTGCCTTGATATATGAACTTGATTTGTTTTATCTACTCGGAGCTATGTGGTTTGATTTAGAGCGTGCAGTAATACCCCAACTGTGACCCGCTTCCACACCCATGTCTCCATTTTCAGCAGCAGATAAATTTCTCTGCTAAAATCATCATGAATTCTCATGTCCGTGTTGTTCTCCTTTTTCTGCTGAGCCAACCGAGCTCATTATCCCTTTGGACGAGGACATTCAGACCTGCTGCACTGTTTGCACGTGTTAACAGCCTCTGTCCCTTGTTCCTAATCAATTTCAGTTTCAGTTCTCACTTCTAAATATTCTTCCCTGCCCCCTTTCTTGTCTACCCTGTAACACCACCACCGCCTCCCCCAGGGCCTCGTGGGAGCTCAGCAGTACAAATTTCCGTTTATACCAGTGGCTGGGGCTGACGACACCGCAGCGCTCTACCCCACAGATTGACGAGCCCTCAGATGCCGATTTACTGTACATGGCAGCCACTCTGGAGCCGCCGCACATCTGGAGTGGAGTATGCTTACTGAAAAACAGGGGCCAACCTTGGCCCAAACAAGTGTAGCAGAGCAAAACCGATGAAAGGCAGCTCCCCCCCTCTACACACACGTCCTCAAAACCTCCTCTCCCCTCTCCAGAGCCTAAATCTCTCAAGTTATTACAAAGACCTTGGAAGGGCTGGATTCTGTAAACACAAATTTGAGAACGGCATTAAGAGACATGTTGGAGCTAATGATGTGATTGTGGTGGGAATGTCTTCACCGGAGTTGCTGAAATCTCCACTTTGAAAGTGCAACTTTGTCTGTGTGCCTGTGTGTGTGTGTGTGTGTGTGTTGATTCTTGGAAAAACACTGAACCTTCAGCTTTGACACAGTTTGCTACAGCAACACTTCCAAAAGTGACAACTTAAAACAGGAAAAAAAAAAAAGAGGGTGAGATTTGAATTATACATACATTTTAGTTGACATTTCACTTGGCTTTCAGACATGAATACATATGAAATACAAATACGAGAAAAAAACCCCACAGATTGTTAAAACATAAATAATTAAATGCCTGCAGATTCTGCATGTTTGCACAAAGTGACATGGCGTCCAAAAGCAACATAGCAAAGTAGTTGGCTTCCTTAATGAACCTCATATTTTGTAACCTTGTCTTTTGCAATTCACAGCTGGCATTGTTCCTCACAAGGAGGAAAAGTTTCATAAAGCTGGGACCAGGTCAAAACAGGAAAAAGACACTGAAATGTCCAAATATTGCTTAACATAAAGGAGAAGCCTCCAACTACCCTAATATTAAAAGTTAACATACAGTTACTTCTTGATTACAATATGAGGTCAAAATATATTCAATCTTTAAGTCCAGCCCAAATGTGACATTGTTATACTTGTATTCATTTTCGATTCTCCTCTGTGCAAACAGGCTGCGTTCAGCTCTGTAAATGTGCTCTACATCCTGCCTGCATTACTCACAACTGGTTGTTACTGAGCTAAAACCACGGAGACGCCGTCTCTCCCGTTCACCATATTGAAAGTGTGTTACAGTGTGTCAGTGCATCTGTGTGCGTCCGTGTGTGCGCATGAGGTAAAAAAAAAAAAAAAAGTGTCAAGGAATTCATTGTCTGTTCTCCACCTGTTATTATTCTGGTCCCAATCAACCTGCTAGCCAGTCTGGAGCCAGTGGCCATCTGGAAACACTGCTCTGTTTATAAACTTGGCAAGGATCAGCACTCCGGGGCTCTGACCTCCCACACAAATCTGGAAACAATTACAACAAGACAGTCTGGCTGATTACTGCGAAAGGACCCAGCGTGGATCCCAGTGACGTCTGTGGGGACGCCAAACCCTTTTTAGAGAAAATGCAAACTCAGTAGTTTCACACCATTATCACACACACACACACACTTACGCTTTCAAGATTATGTAGCCTTTCATCTGGGGTCTCTATTTTTATATTTATGACCCTTTTTTTTTGTTCACAGAGACAGAAGGACACGCAAAAACCGCCCACTTGCGCAAACAAACACAATATATTGATCTTTTCGCATTGTTCCTGGAATGACTTGCTCCTCACTTTTATTTGAGGAAACTGGCTCCTATAACCTCTGTCCACATGTTGAATCATGCTCATGAAAACTGCCAACGTAAAAACTAAATTTAGAGATGGCTTAAAAAAAAAAAAAAACAATAAGGGGAAATGAAGAAAAAAAATCAGTTAGATCACAAGTTAGATCATGTTTTTAGATTAGCTTCCACAAATAACCTTTATAAAATCTCCAGTCTATTAACACACACTTAACTGTGCATGTGTTTTACTGAGGGCTGGAGGGAATCAAAGGAAACCCTATTTGGCAAGAAGGTTCAACGGCAGGACTCAAGTCTGGGGACCTCGGGTCTGTGAACCAAAGGAAAGGGAGACTAAATAAAACATTTTACTTAAAAGTGCAGGCGATGTTAGCCCCTAGGACAAAAAGGGTTCTACATGAAATGGTGAATTTAGAGAGCTGGTTGCAGCCTATTGGCTCTTCAGTACATTGTGGTACCACTTGTGCTCTTGCAATGATAAACCCCCATGTGGCCCAAAAAGCATTTTCTCCATTGACCCTCATGATGAAGTTATCCGGAAACCTGGAAACTACGAACAAGGTTATTTTTTTACACTATCATGAATGTTGAGATTTTAAATCTGTAAAACTTTCCCAGATCCTATAAAAGCAACACTGGACGCAATTCTCAGAAAACAAGCACCATATCACCTCATGTCTCTCATCTCACTGACCTGTCCTTATCTTCTCCCAAAAGCTAAAGCCCACCACACCACTTTAAGAAACAAGGGTCAATTTGTTGCATGACTTTTATGTTTAACACACAACATGGGTGAATATATACATTTTCCTAGCTGACAAACCCAGAACGTTAACGTTACTTTAGGTTTTGACTTGAGTATTTTCCAATATGAAAAAAATAAAAACAAAAATAATGCACCTCATGTCTTTCTTCCCTCTGATTTGGAGACTTGAGAGTGTCTAGTGTCTTGGCAATTTGGTGACTAGTCCTTGTGAAAGAGAGTGTGGATGGAGGTTGCTCGGTGGCATTGTCAAAAACTAGCTGTTTGATTTACTTGCATCCTTCCAGCTTTTACTAAATCAATAAATCAGCACAAACACTGTCTCAACATGCAACATTTCAACACTTATAACTGAGTAACTCGGGCGTGAATTTAAACAAAAATGTGATTAAAAACAGTCAAATTATAACATTTATTACTATTCATTTCCAGGACAAAAAAATTCTAAAACAACAAACGTTAAAACAGTTTTCTTGTTGTAAATTGTTGTCTGTGCAGTGATCCAGGGTCAATATTAATAAAATAGCTGGGAAGATGAATTCATTTGAATTTTTTTCCCTGTTAGAAAGGTCTTGTTCATTTCTCATTTAGTGTTCACACCAACACAAAAAGCCCCAAAAGCTCGATTGAGCAAACATTCATCACTGGAAAATATCAAAGCCATACATCAAATAATAAAAACTTACACAATTCACTTTGGCCAGTGCTTTCTGGGTCACTAATTACCAATACTTTCCAAATTATTACCAACATACATTTTACTATTTAAACAAAACCCAGGAAAGGAGAATCCTGTATGTGGACAATTGAGTCCAACGTATTGTCCCCTCTCTTGCTTTTGGAGAGCCAGTAATTAGGAGGATAGTGAATCAAGATGATAATAATGATGGTGAATAATTGCTGTGCCCATTTCTCTTTCTCGCTCTATCATTTTTACCCTCTTGGTCTCACTTCTTTTCTCTGTCCGTCTCGCACATTTAGTCTTTTACAAGGATTTGATGGTATTATGTTGCACAAAGCATGTGAATAAAGCAGGAGGGGCTGCTTTTAATAAGCGAAGATTATAGGAAATGGGCCCAAAGCCCAATAGAACATTTCCAGCTGGAAGTGCAGCCCCTGTGCGTAGCAGGAGTGCAGCTCAGCAGCTATAGTTTAACAAGGAGGAAGATGGAGATTGAATGCAGATACTACATTACATGCTACTTTCACATTCCTGTTTCATTACTTATGTTGTTGGCTTAGCTGCTTCTCTGCTCCCACTGGCACACGAAGTAATATGATTCTTAAAGTAAAATTCCCCCCCCAAAAAAAAAAAGTATCTGAAAATGAAAATGCCTCACGTGACTGATACCTGACAGTCACATGGGGCAACGTCTATATTTAAGGTGGAGCTAGAGTGTAAAGTTACATATTTTAGTCCAGTGGTTCCTAATCAATGGGTTGGGCCCCTCCAAAGGTTCACAAGATAAACTTAAGCGGTCATGAGATAATTCATGGAGAAGCTTGGGTTTATATTTATTGTATGCACAATAATACTGCATAATTTTACTCCTTTGAACTTGAAGTGTTTATCTACGGTACCTAAGAAGTTTAGGGGGGAAAAATGCTTTTGGGTAACAACTGTTTCTTATAGTTCTTATTGTACTGCCAGTAGGAATGTTGTGGAGACGTTAGCTGCTTAATTGCATTTTTTTATGCATTTATGTATATGGATTTGTCTCCAGACTTTTGTTTGTTTTGACACCAGCTTTTATCTTCCAAAATGAAATGTAACATATTTGGAAATGCTATGAAAAGGAGCCAGCAGTAAATGACCACATGGGTAACTGAGATCCGACTGATCTCTGCTGGCGTGATGGTGGACACTGACAGGCTGGTCCTCACAGGAGCAGGGCTGTGGGCGGCTTAGACCATTGTCTCCTCTGGGAGAATTAATCTCTAGGTGCCAAAAACATCAGGACTAATTTACATACACACTTAATATAAAGGAAATGTCCACATGTCTTAAATACAGTATAAACAAGATCAAAAGATATATGAGTTATATAAGTTATCATTCTTTGTTCTTTCAATGTGGACACACAAAAAGGGGGAACTTCTTGCAGCAGTTCTGAGAAACACAACAAAAGTTCTTTCAATCTCAAAATGCTTTAAATGTCACAAAGGTGCCAATGAAAAGCTTTTTGGGAAACATTTTATAAGCTTCTTATGTGTTCGAGTCTAAACTCTGAAACATCAAGTCAAGTGACTTATGAATCACGGTAATTCTGATAACGTGACATGGATTCCAAAGTTAGTAATAGCTTAGTGAATCATTGTAGTACAGCCAGAAGCACTTCCTCATACTACAGCCCTCTAGATCCCGGAATATCTAAAGTGTCTTTAGTGTAATTTGTTGATCAATTACTGGCACCTGGTCATACGTGTCTCTAAAATTAGACACCATTCCACGGCTAAAGATTTGGCAGTGGCACAGCAGCAGCCTGGTTTGGTCACATGTGCAGCAAGGACAGCATGCTGATTACACGTCAAGGCTTCTCCTTTCTGGAAACTACAAATGTGGAACAGAAAAAGGGTGAAAACAGGATCCTGAACGGGCAGCTTCTGGTGCCTGGAGCTGGTGTATTTTTGACGTAGCAGAGGAAGAGCAAGGGCAGTGTCCTTCCTGGTTTTCTACAGCTTCCTGTACAAGCTGGAATTTGATTCAGAGCCACTTGTTACATTCACTTCCAGTGCCATTGTTTCGCTGGCCATTGATCTTTGGAGATTTGCCACTGGTGACAGCTTGGGGTCACATTCTAGTGAAAAATATTTACAGTTTCTTTCATTACATTTTAATAGCTATAGTTACTTGTTACTTGAATATTACATGCTCTGCACAGACAGGTGTTTTCATTTATTCTGGCTGGTTACACCACTTCCGGTCAGGTGTAATTCAAATGCGTCTGCTGTCACCTAACTCTATACTCAGTACTATTACAGTACTATTCCCACCTTAAAATCATAATTGGAATGTATCACTTGGCTAAGGCTTAGGCGTGATTGTGCTCATATTTTTTTAAAAATTAGATTTTTGACTCCAGTTAGTCAAAAGATGGGCTTTGGGCTCGTCCCCTCAGGGGTCGCCACGGTGGAACATTTTCCTCATGTTGATTTGGCATGAGTTTTCATGCCGGATGCCCTTCCTCTGCCGCAACCCTCCTATTTTATCTGGGTTCGGATCGGCACCAAGGTGGCCTTTGGTGGGCGGGCCAGGGCCACCAAGGACCCTTTACCTGGCTCTACCCATTGATCCACCAGGCCCCCCTTTAGTCATAAACATAAAATGATACAGTCAGGTAAAAGGTCTGGAGGCTATTCCAGCTTTTAAAGGGTGGTAGGTGGGGTCCACCATGGACAGGTTGCCAGTCTGTCTTAGGGCCAACACAGAGCGACATACAGAGACACTCGCCTTCCCTGTGGGAGGAAACTGTTACTGTGGGACAGTAGCCAGAAAGATATGAATGAGAATGTAATGCAGTGATAAATCAACCGACTACTTTAGAAACAGGTACAAAAAAACAATGTATCTTTGTAAATGTTCTGCCACCAAGGTGTAGCTGGACTTTCCAGGCCAACTCAAATAATGTTTTGAGGGACAAACTTTTTTTTGTAAAAAATTATTTAACACTGTCATTTTTTTTTTTTTCACTTAGTCATAGGATGTAGATACTTCCTCCATCACTATTTCTGACTAATCCTCTTCCTCTTTGGATAAAAACTATTACAAACAACTGAGAGCCATTGCTTGTGGCACTCATAGACTTCATACAGACAGTTATTTTCCAAGCACATGCATGAATGTGGGTTTTAGGCTTCATGTGAAATATCAGTGAGCTGACACGTGTCTCTAAGCACATGACAGCAGAGATTACAGGGTGATTGCTTTTCATTAAAAACTTGTTATTGTCTAGTATTCAGAGCAAATTTCACCTGTTATCATTAACACGCATCTGACCAAACACGTTTTAGTGTGTGTGTGTGTGTGTGCTTGTGTGTGTGTATAAACAAAACACACTCATTAGGGTGAATGAACACACCTGTCTGTTTGAGTTCAGGTGTCCCCTGCAGGTGATGATGCACTGCGTCTCTGCACCAGCTGGTGGCAACAGGTCCTTATTTAATCATGTGTAACAACCACCTTACCCTCCCACACACAGCAGGGCTGTCTGAATTATAATTGGAGGCTACATAGCTGGTTACAGGCAATATAATAAACATCTAGGCCCCAAAAGTCAACCCTTAGAGGCCAAACTTTTTATTGTGCCTTTGTGTAAATAGCCTGAGCATTTGATTAACCTCAAACTGTTTTTCATTTAGCTCTTGAAATTGTTAGTTGAATCACTTTAATTCATTTATGTAACCGGGGCTAAAATAGTTAAAAAGGCCTCGCTGCAGCAATTCTGCATACATTGTCCGATTCAAGAAAGTTAGCGTATACACTGTTACAATTTAGTTTTTCTTTGGTTATTAAACTTTGTGCCTTTTTAAAATAAATCTGTGACATTTAGCAGGATCCGTCAAGCAGGCAATGTATCATGATTAGGTTTTATTAATACCCGTTCATAAACACTTGCTGAAAAACATCCAGTCAGTTCAAGACTGAAGCAGGTGTGACATTTTCCTGGAAATCTTCCACTCAGTAGGTTTGCGTCATTTGAATCGAATGAGCCACAGCAGCTTTGTTTGACAGCCTCTACAAATTTTTACTGTTTAGGCTGAAATGATTTACTCTTCCAACTGTCCATTAAATACCGGTTTAAATACAAATTTGACTTATTTGCATGACACCGTAAAGACCTTACGTTGATAACTGCTTCAATATGCTGTACAGGAAGTACAGTGGAAAGTGCTTTTATTAAAGACATTTTTACATCCCTAAAGTAAAAATTGCACTAAAATAGCACTGCAGTAAAGCAAACGGACTGTCTTTAAATGTTTTGTACATTCATTATTTACCTAATATAATAAAATTTAAGAAGACTGTGACTATGACAGTCATTGACTGATCACTTAAAAAATTTGAAAGATTATTTAAAATAAATGTTATCAATGTATAAGACCAAAGAATATATTCTAATATCCCTTTACTTTTTGTATTGATGCAATGTAAAGATTCTATAGGTGTATCAATGTATCATTGTAAATATACACCAGGTGTGTCCGGGGCTCTGTGCTCAGACATACTGTATGTTGAGTCGCTTACGTAGTATTGCAATACATAACTGTGTAGTTTGTGTAAACTGAAATTAAAGATGATAGTTGTGTGATAGTGGGTTGTGAGATTGGGAAAAGGAAGCTCAGGCTGCAGCTTTAGACCTTTTCAGTCAATGATATAATTTGTCTTAAAGTTGTTGCATTTAGTGTTCAGTGCCATTTGGTGTGTGATAGCATGTTAGAGTGTGTACAGTTTGTAGACTGTGCATAAAGCGTAAATGCTCTATTTTGTACTATTATTCCACTTTCATTATACTTTTACTTAAATTGACAACCAAAACAAAATCAAATCAAAACTCTTATACTGTCATAAATAATGTAACTTTATTTTTGTTGACTATATAAAATGTTATGCACTATGGGGCGGCTGTAGCTCAGTTGGTAAAAGGCAGTCGTCCACGGATCACAGGGTCAGTGGTTCGATCCCTGGAGTGTCTCTGGGCAAGACACTGAACCCCTAACAGCCCATTTCCCTCCCCAGCAGTGCCGGTCCAAGCCCGGTAGAAAATGGGGAGGGTTGCGTCAGAAAACTGTGCCAAATCAACATGCTGACAATGATCCGCTGTGGCGACACTGAACTCACGGGATAAGCAGAAAGGACAAAAAAACAAAAAACAAAAAAAAACAATATATATATAAAATGATATGATTTTTTTTTTTTAAATGTTAAAGAATTCAGAACATTTTCCACCCTAGAAAATACATAAGAGGTGATACACAACCTAGGTAAATACTTCAAAGCTGGGCTGGAATAAGAAAAACGAATCTCATTCAATGGATGTGATGCAATATGAGGAAAATTAACAATTGAACCACGGATGAAGTAAATGCAGCAGAACTGATCATAATTACAATCCAAAATGTTGCAAAGCAGAGTGATGACACTATCGAGTCGTGTCAAGTGGATTCAGCAGAGCATCCTGGACTTAACCAGTACAGTGGAGATGCACTCTGTTATTTCCAATGGGATCCTGTAGGTGGAGTAGGTGGAGTGGATCCTCCTTCCTGTATGTATGCATCAAAAATCTGTCTGACTGTAATCACCAGGCCTCCTCTTTATTGCCTGGGAAATATTGAGTGCTACATGGTCACACTAGCATGTCTGTTTGATTAATGTTCCAATTAAAAAAAGCCAAGGGGGGAAAAGGTTATTGGGCAGTTTCAGGGAGTGAGTTTCTGTTTGATTATGTTGGATGGGAGTTCAGGAAATTCCCTCTCATAGCTTAAGCAACCCCTGGAAAGCTGGAATGAGAGTGGAAAAGAGAGGGGATAAATATTAGACAAGTGGGGAACATACAGGAGCTGTGAAATATTCCCAAACATTTATGGGATTAAAGGTTTATGCTCAGATGTGGGTAAAATATCCTTTTGCTTCTGGGCTTAAATGTTATTTTTAATGGCTATTTTAGGGTTTTGTGCAGTGCACCAGCTGGCGATGGATACTGTGGAGGAAGCAGGTGTTTCAAATTTGAGTGGCAGGTGGTGATCTATGCAGATCTATGCAGCTAGAATGAAACACTGGATAAATCCATAATATCCTATTACAGCAAGATTGAATCTAGACCTCCAGGTTTCATTTTATGAATACAGCCTGTACACATTAATGTTACAAATACTCGTTGAACACCCACAAAAGCACGGCAAACATTCTTTAGTTTTTAACCAAAGGAATCATTTGAAATCTGGAAAAATACACTAAATTGCTTTGGAGCTGAGACTTGGAGGAGAAAATCAATGCTATTCTCTTGTTTCTCCAGTAAAAATGCTAACAGAGGATCAGCTCAGCAAGGCAGAAAGAGTGTAAGCAAAGAGAAACACCCTTTTGCCGTCCAAAGCTCTTTCTCTTATATCTTCTTAAACCTAAACTTAAACTTAAACTTAAACTTAACGGGCTGTCCCATGCATGCATTACAAAGACTGGAAGAGTGGAAGAGTTTGTACAGACCAAACGAATCCGACCTACTGATGAGCAAACTTTGGAGGTGGAGGTTTCTGCATCCTTGCTTTTCAAGCTTCCTCCGGTCTTTACGCCAGGCCAAGCTAAAGGGCTACTTGCTGCAGTTTTTTGCATTTGCTGCACAGGCATGAGAGTTGTATCAATCTTTTTCCTCTAACCTTTGACAGGACAGCATACAGTCTAGTGCATTTCCCCCCAAATGGCAAAGTATTACTTTAAAATGTCAGTAAACCTTGAATAATATCCAGCCCCTAGTTTAGCAGGTGAAGCTGATTTTTCATTTCCACCCTTAAATAACAAGTACAACACACAATCTCTGTTTGGGAAATCGATCCCACCCTTGTCCTAAAGCTATGATCTCTAAACACTAGGCCTGAAAGTATTTACTAAAACAGTAGTGGCTCCTGGCTGCGTGTTTTAACTTGCAATCTGTGCTCAGATTCACAGCTTGCAGCCCAGGAATGTAGGGCTTTTCTCCTTGCTTGGGGTGGTGCTGTCGCTCCCACTGTCAGTGTATCATTATTTCAGAGTTGACACAAACACACATACATGCATGCACACACATGCACACATAAACGTATACACAAATACTGCAAGGTATTGCATTGTGCACTTCAGCCTTCAGGATTTAGCCCAAGGTTGAGCACAAAAAGTCTCCAAACATGATATTATGGAATGATGAAAATCAACATTCAAAGGGTTTTGAGCTGATATAAATTATGGATGACTACTGATGTTGTGTCAACATTCATTCATTGTACTTTCAGACCACACCAGTGTATTCATCGAAATGTTAGCTGTGCTCCCCACACAAAACACTCCTATCCCACTCCCACACACACACACACACACACACACAGAAGATGCATTAGAATGATGATCACACCTGTGCTCGGTATCTCAGAAGCTTTAATGATCAATGGGACTTTAAGATGAAAAGGAGAGGGGTGAGGATTCCTGTTGCAGTACAGAAAGTGATTCCAATCACTTTGAGGAGAGATACATGCTGCTCTGCTGAAAATGTAGGCTATTACATCCTTGCCTCAAATGACAGCTGATCTTTCTTAGAAGCTTGGGAAGAAAAAAGTATCGATTTTGTCTTCATCTCCTGTGAAAACTTTAAAGCCCCCAACAAAAATTAGACAAAACTGGGGTCAATGACAACCACAACATAGCAACACCAAAATATTGATTTTTAGTGACACGAAACTACTGCTTGTAAAAAAACATTAGCAAATCATTTATTAACAATTATTGAAGCCATTAATTGCAGATTCTAAACCCTTTATGGCACCTTATCATAAAAGCGGTACCAGAAATGTGAGTACATCTATGTGTATATATATATATATATATATATAATCCCAGTGTTTAATTGTATGTGAATCTACATTTGTGATCCTGACATGATCGCACTGACAGACTCTGCATGCTGCTGTAGACATTAAGCTGACAGGCCAACACTGTGTCTCCTTCCTGGGCAGGTAATCCACCTTACAGGTCACCATCCCCAGATATCTTAGAGGGCAATCTGTATTGTCTCTGCTCCTGCTGCATTAGCATCAGGAGGTGAGACAACCAGCAGATTGGATGACCTCACATTTACTCATAGTCGTGAAGACACAAGACCATGAAATACGTCCAGTGTGTTTGCTTGGAGTGTTGTTTCTGATATCCTGCAAAAGGAAAAAAATATTTCCAAAGCAGTACGTTTTAATACTATTTGGAAAACGTGAACAAGTCAGGAGGCCAAATCATTAGAACCATGTCTCCAGTACAACTATGATGTCAATAATAAACAGAAAGAAGATTTAAAAAAGTGTTTACCTGGTAAAAAGAGCATTCATGGTAGAGCTGCTGTATTGGATTGTATTAGCTTGTACAGGTGTAACTAATGGAGCGGCCAGTGAATATAAATGTATATCTATTATTTTATACACATAACTTAAACACAAAGGTTATTGTGATACATAATGTGGCTATTGGTTTGTGCTGTTTACTATTTCTGCTAGATGGATGTGTTAGCTTGTAGTGAATTTTTATCTCCTGGAGTAGTGTACAGCAGCTAGCAGTGTAATCTACAGCATACTGTATATTTGCTACTAGCTAGTAGCTCAAAAATGTGCTATATTTATTTTATGAGCTGTACATGATAAGAATATTTAAAAATCAATAGAGTCAGTACTAAGCATCAAATCCACGACTACTTATTCTTTAAAAGTTGTTTTAACTCAGGTAGTCTGCTATTTAGTTGTCCTTTTTAACATTTTGATAGACAAAGATAGAAATCAGAAAATCAGAAATCAAAGTAATATATTTGCATTTCAGTCATAATTTAGTTTGCACTTTTTGAACTTTGTATATATAAAATAAATGTTCCAATTATAACCTGGACTTTTTCTTTAATTCAAGACACATGTTTAAATAACCAAATTGCAGGATAAAGTATAGTCTAAAAATGTTTGTTTTGTATAGAGAGCAGTGAATTCACTGCTTAAATTGTTTTATGAGGGATGAACTCTTAACCTCTGACCTTGGGCTTCCAAAGGAACTTCCTGTTGTTGTCTTAGTTTCAAGGATTGAAACCTCTGAATGGGTTTGGAACATCCTTCTTTTATTCCTAGCCCTGGGCTCTCATTTTAAACTAACAGAGAGCCAAAGGCAATTGGAAGATACTTTTAATATAAGAGCTACTGGAAACTGTGCTCTCTCTCTCTCTCTCTCTCTCTCTATATATATATATATATATATATATATATGCATTCATGTTAAAATCTTGGGTTATTGGTCAGTTGTGTGTGTGTGTGTGTGGGTGTGGGTGGGGGGTTACCTTGGCAAATACCCTTTTGGCAGCTCATTTTCAGTTTAAACTTCCTTTATTTGTACAGGTATATTTCCCAGTAGTGAGACCGCCTAAGTCCACCGTGCAAGTACATGTCTCAGGAGATTGAGTGACATCCTTTGCTTTTAAGAGGATTTTATTTTGTGAAGTCAGGGAGATGGACCGTGGCACTAATCTATTCTGACACTGCCATGCTGGTGGATCTGCTATTCATTCAAGCAAAGTAAACAGAGGAGGGAAGACAGATTGTTTTGCTTACTCTGCCCTCATTGTTAAAAACTGATGCTCCTTCAGGTGTCCACAGCAATAATTGCAGCTAAACACTGCATTTTAGATCCGTATCATCACATTTGCTCTGCTAGCTGTTAAGAATAACATAAAAAATTGTAATAGCAGCGTGCATTGTTCACACCTAAATTACCCACTGGTAAAATGCTCTAGGCCGGGAGGCTTGAAGACAGCTTAAAGAGGTATATTTAAATTCCTATGACTCCGTGTTGGTGGGCATTGATGTGATCTTTGATTTACCAAAACCAGCATGAGGACTAAAAATCTTTCATATCATCTCACTTAGGGGATTTTTTTTCCTTTTTTCAGTACAGGCTGAAACAGGCTCTGGATCTTAAATTTCACAGCTCAGATCAAACTGCAAATGAATTTTGAAGTTCTAGCTAAACACTGTCATAGCAAGGAAGCTTTCTCTGCAGTTTGTCAGAAATACATTGCATGGAACATCTTTGAACATGAAAAAATATTGCCTTGGGCCCTTTTATTGCCACTCCTACAACAAGAAAATGTTTTGAACGAGTGTAGCACATGGTGAGTCACGTCTACTTCAGAGGAGTCTTCTGCACATTTTTCACCCAGATCTTTTCATTTGCCTCTTTCTCACTCAGACTCTTGAGTGTAAATGATTACGGTTGCACTGTGATGCCAGGAATCCCACCTAACATGGCCAGACATGCAAGCTTACATTTGTCGGTGATTCGCTGCACTGTATAGAGGCCGCTACAGGTGCCTCTGTGGTGTAAACACACGAGAAGCAGAAGTTTAATCAGTTTATCCTTGCACACTGGGGCAGAAGGATCAATGCGACGAGGGCTTAATGAACAAAAACCATGGTTTTAATAAGAAATACGGCCACGTTTCTGAGGAACGTTTTAGTGGAAAGCGAGAGCATCTGTTCTAAAGCCTTATACGATCCCCAGTTATTACGTACTCTTTTAATCTCTAGCCTTAGGATTAGTCCATTCCCATAAAAACTAACATTTTGAATTTTAAATATAACCACTGAGCACTCTGTGAATGATATATTCCTT
This sequence comes from Channa argus, assembly GCF_033026475.1. Lineage (NCBI taxonomy): Eukaryota > Metazoa > Chordata > Actinopteri > Anabantiformes > Channidae > Channa > Channa argus. The sequence goes on along the minus strand of NC_090210.1, from coordinate 2,369,339 downwards.
TATTTAAAGTCTGTAAATGCTTTTAGTGCCTTTTTAGGGTGGAACATAAAAGAGACAATCCCTGGGATTGTAATTGCTGTTATGATGTATTATCTTCCACATTAGCCTCCATGACAAGCATCACAACAATCCTATAATTTTATGTTCGAGCGCTGGGATTTTCCAGTTCCTCCATCACATCTTTAGAAGTGCAAGTCATAGTATGCGGATCTGGTTAGCTTTTCAGAGCAGGGTGGTGACTGAGTCTTCCAACTTGTCCTGACAAACTCGGCAGGTTGGGTACATCTCAATAGAAACGCCTCAGCAGCGTCACGTCCGCTACCTGCACCTGCCACAGGCAAGTGCTTCTGACTTACAAAGGCATAACTTAATGCCGGAGCAGGTCCCAGCCTGTGTCCTTCTCCCCCCTTTGCATCCTCCTACTCAGCCCTGCCTTGTTGTTCTCACCGCATTACTGTCAGACCACAAGGAAGGCAGGAAAAAGTGGCTGCTTGACCCTCTTTGGTCACTTTCTTCATCGTGACGTTCACACGAGAAAATAGCTTTTACCTGCGGGATTATTACAGCATTTTAAACCTGCCGGACAATTTCATATTCTTCTTCCCAGCTAACGTTGTGGCTGAAAATGAGTAACACCAAGCGGCTCACCGTGTGTCTTGTGTATCAGCATTTCCTGTTTGTTTTTGCGCTGGCCCTGTGTGCAGGTGGGGATAGATGGGTTTTATTAAAGGTGTCTCTCAGAGACGGCACAGTATTCATCCACATTATCACTGCCACTGTTTATGCACTGAAATGTCAGATTACAATAGCTCAGGCCACTGCAAAATGACAGCACTTGAGCAATAGTGAATCAGAAAGACAAAGTCAAAACGCGATATCTCTATGCTCATGATAACCCCCGGATGCATGCCCAAACAGATATTATTTTGAATTCCTTCTTCTTTATCTCCATCTTCCTTTGCATCTGCTGGCAATTACATCATCAAAATGCTTCAGTTCCTGTTTCCTCCTTCTCTTGAATGGCTGATCACTCCACAGCAGCAGCCGAACAGACCCACAAAGGCATAAATTTAGAAGGTGAGTACTAGTGTATGTCTGAATTGATGAAGGGGAGTTATTAATGTCAGGGAGATACAGTACGCATTATTATTAATATGCTCCACAAGTTGGAATTAAATTCGTCACAGACCAATTAGAATATATTCTCATAATAAAATGTACAGGGGGTGGACAAAATAACAGAGATACCTTACAAAGAAATAAATCAATTTTATTGAAAGAATAATCATCAATTCATTAACCAATTGATGGGCGATTAATCAACAATTATTTTGATAACTGATCAATTGTTGAAGCCATGTTAGAAGCAAAACTGGTTCTGAGCACTAGTTTTCATAATCTTGCATAATATTACAGTAAGTTAATACATTTTTTACCTGAAATTGAACATTGTTACATTGAATTTTGACTTTGGGTAACTAATTGTAAATTTTATACAGCTTTCTCACATTTTATTTGCTTTACTAAAACAGAAAATAATTTGCAACTTATTCAGCGATTGACAACTGAACAGAATTGACAAAATCCAAAAAACAATGTAGTATTCAGATTATAATCGTAGTTATGCCTGTCTGCCTGAACTGGAATAGTTTTACTTTAATATCTTTGTTGCTGAAAAATTGGTGTCAAGAAAAGGAAACGTTTTGTAGCTGGTTCACTGGTGATTTTTTAAAACAGAATATATTCCTTCAAAAAGAAGAGGAAGATAAGAAGATATTAAGTCAACTTCAAACATATGATAAACGTTGTAGTTTTTAGGGTGGGTATCAGCTTGCACAGTATTATTAGGTGATCTTTTTATTTTGTGCACCCGTCTGCTTTACAGTCTACTGTCAAACCACTGCAGGCAATTCCCAGACGGATTACAGCCGTAATGCCTGGCCTAGTTGAAAGATTTCCTCTTATAATGAGTTGTGCTTAGTGTTTTCATCACTTGGTGTATTACCTTACTGTATTTTTACTTGGGAGTCCACATTGAATGATGGATGGAAAAAAGATGACCGAATTAAAAAAGGCCCCGTGAAATAAGCCAGGTCGTTTGTCACTGATTATTTTTCTCTTGCCTTGCCGTAAGAGCACTCTTGCTCCTCCGAGACGTTCAATACATTTGGGAGTGTACGAAAGAAAGGTGGGGGGTGGGAGGGGGGAGAACTCAGCTACACCTGTGGCTGTGGAACAAGTGTATCACTGTCTGGGTGCTCTGTCCTGGCTTGTTGGGCCCTCTCACCAGGAATGTGCCGATGAGATAATCAGGTGCAACAGGCGCGTGGCAGCTTGCTGCAGGGAGAGATAACCTGTTCTGAGACACTGAGCAAAGAGTCGGCGAAGGACTTTCCACCCTCTGGCCGACACCTCTCTAAAACCCTGAGATGTGCCAATGCAGGGAGAGCTAGGTGACACCTCAGTGAGCATGGTGGCTGAGCTCTAAACAGCACCTCTCCAGGAGTAATGTCTGAAGATTCATCATCGTGTAGGCTTGTTTGACTATCCCAGCATGACTCACTCAAAGGGTGGAGTGCTGTGAGATTTTGTTTAGCCTGAGGGGGAGAAAATTTCATTTCTATCAAGAAAAGGTCATGAGCAATGTTCCAGCTTCACAGGAAATGCATCAATGCACATAATTGGATAACCTATCCGTTTTCGGGGCACCGTGATTGAAGTGACACTATTTGCCAGTGATATTTGGTCAGCTGGATTGGAAGTGAATGAAAAATGCTGAATGCCAAGCAGCTCCTCGTATGCACCGGACCAACTGTTGCTGTAACATTAATCTTTCACGAGCATGTGATTACAAAACATCTTGTGTTTAAATTGACTGTGTTTCAGATTTCCAGCTAACGATAACACCATAAATTAGTTATTTTCATTGGCCAGCCTTCATTAAAGTTTTCATAAAGTGATACGAATTACAACATGACCTCCAAACTGTTTAATTTTGAGAGAGTTATGAGCTTCCCCTCCAGTCACCGTCACCCCCCACAGTTAAACAAAGTCTTGGGTCATGATGTGGTTATTTGGTCTTTTTTTTTTTTTTAAACAACACAACACATCATTTGGCTTCAATACATGTAAATCCAGTGTAGATTTATGGTCCGATAACATGTCTTGTATGTATTATCTTAGGGCATTAGCGAGAAGCTGCATGATGTTTTCTGTCTGAAGGGAATATTATTTACCGCTGAAATCCAAGCGAGGCGTTTGGAGCAGAAAACGACCCCTCTCAAGTGCTCATTTTTCCAGAATGTGTGTGTTTTTGTTGTCTAGGTTTTCCTTGGTGGCAGTGAACAAAGCGTTCTACTGTGGAGTAGTTTCAGCATTTGCAGACATAGTGTCTGTACAGGGAGTTCCTGTCCCTGGCCCAAACCCACAGACCAACAGCAAAGAAGGACAAGGTCAACCATTGCCTCTGCTTTCTCTTGCCATCAAGGCAGAAGAGCTTTACCTCATCCTCAACATGTGCTCCTCCAGGCAACTTTTTGGTGGATTTATATTGCAGCACTAGGTGAAAAATAAACCAACAAACCTGTGTTTTAATAGTCCAATCAACTTGGATTATGGCAAAGCTTTTTTTTTTTTCACAAGCTGTTACTTAGTTTTTCTTATGAAATGAAAGCAGTGCACAGAAAGGAAATGCAGGAATGACACGACATCACCTATCAACATAGTGTGAAAAGTACTTGTGTTTACTGACTATCATAAAGATTATTGTTGCATCTCTTCCAAATGACAGAGCCTATTGCAAGCACAGTGCATTAAAGTCTACTCTCTTTCTGCAAAAAAAGCAACTTTTTTGGAGGTGGTAATAATCAAACTCTTGGTAAGAAGCCACAATAACTGTGTTACCATAATGGCAAAATGTTTTTTGTATTTAATTTAAAAAAAAAAAAAGTAATATTCAGACACGGATTTTCAATTAACATATACACACATGCTACATATAAAAAAAATGACACTTACCAACTTTAAATCTCACCAGTACCATTTTGTACTAAGTACGAGTTGTGTTGAAAAGCTGTGGTGTCCACAAGAGGGATATCATCAAGAATTATGGATATTTGGTAGTCTATGCCAATTCCAATGAAATTCCACTTTTCTCAATACCAATTTTGATACTATGGCAAAAATAAGCCATTGATTAATGTATTTCAATTTCCAGTGGTCTACTGAAGTATTAAAAAATGTGTTATTTAAAACGAAACAATATTTTTAAACAGGCATAGCATTTCTCCTATAGTGCCCAGCTTCCTGAAATAAATAGTAAATCGTAAACTGTGTGCTTAAATAGGCCTTTTATTCAAAGTGCTTTACACTGTAATATGTCATGCACCTGTTCACACACACACACACACACACACACACACACACACACACCATGTAAGGTGCTCACCTGACCCACCAGGAGAAACTTGGGGTTCCACATTTTGCCCGACATGTAGCCAGCAAGGGCCGGAGGACTTGTGTCCATCTTCAGCAGCAGCGTTTAATATTGAATAAGCTAGAACTGGTATTAACCAGTCAATTATGACTCAAACAGAAAATCATTCATACATGATTTTTAGGAATTTTTTTTCCCCACAAGTTGCAGTGGGGGCCTGTTACTGCACCTGTGCTTGCCGACCGTATCACGCACTGTAAAAAAATGATCATTATTTATTTATCATTTTTTAAATTGCCAACAAAGTGACACTTTAAGCGTGTCCGAATTATTAAGTAGATTTTAGGTAATGGAATGAAATTTCACTTATTAAGTCAAATGTAATTACTTAATATTTGAAATTCAAAAAACCATAAGTCAATACTAAGGAAAGCAATAACTAAACGGTGTTTGGTTTAGTATAGAAAATTATGAGTTGAGGTAATCAATACATTTAGTGAATATAAATGAATTTACCAAACAAAGTCTCTCTATATATTTAAGACCCCAGACCAAAAGTAGCATTGCATTACATTGTAATAAGCAATGTAATAGGGGGGTTGAAGGAAATAATCCGGTTAATGTTGGCAGCGTTTTACTCAGACATTTTCGTTCACACGTACACCCACTCCTTAAAAAAAAGTCAGGATAATGTCTGAAAGGGGCTTTTGTAAAAAAAAAAATTGTAACCAAACACCAGCTCAAACAGTAAACAGTTAGATAACCACAGCTGCTTCTACTACACCACCGGTTTTTAGCCATAGCTACCTTCTTCATGCCTCTGTATTTAACATCCTGCTCGACTTGTAGTGTTATTTCGCAAACCCTTGTCAGTGCCACACAAATAACATTCCCCAGTGCCCACGACAGCTACTGCTGTACTTCGGCACCTTTAGTACCATTGAAAGCAAGTTTCAAATGATGGTATTGACTTGATATAGGTTCTCATGACATCCCTAGTCTACACTAAATGTTTTGACATGCATGGTCTTTGTCGGGCAAACGTGGATGTGAACGAGAAACAGACTGTACAGAAAATGAGTCACACACAATCAGCAAATCAATTTATACAAAATAACAGCCCTTTTTGTTTGCTGTGTACAGAGCAAATACACAGCCCACAAACAATATGTAATACACATTGTGTAAATATTACTGCGCAGTATTTACATATTTTTCTCTATTTATTTAGAATGATCAGACCATTAGTGAACCTACTGCATCACAGTGTGCCTACAAATATGTACTTTGTGTATAGTAACTTCTTATTTGTTCTCTGTTTAATCCGTGTCAATCAAGCTGTTGCTACATTAGCTGGGATTTCTGTTACAAATGAAGACTTAATGGTCTTAGTGACACACAGGGAAGGTTTGAAGTTTGTTTGTGAAATGTTTTACAGTGCGTGTTTAGTTTAACTTCTAACCAAAGATTACGAGTCAGTTATCGGAGGCTGGAATTCCAGACTTTGCTGCACATGATAAGAGGAGTTCAGTGGTTGTAGAAGATAAAAGCACAGACACTCACCAATGAAAACACCACAAGCCTTATCAGATTGCGATAGACTTTGTAGATCCTCCCTAATCTCTGTGTGTGCTTGCTATGAAAAAGCTTTCACTGTCACATTAATTCTCCGCCATATGTGACTTGTCACCTTGTTCTGTGTGGGAATTCATGCTGTCATTGTTTTCTTTTCTTTTTTTTAATGAAAGCTTTTACTCATTAAAGACATTTTATTTGTACAGTTTTTTTTTTTTGTGCGCTTTAGTGTTGTTCAAAGCAGACGGGTAATTATTCATTTACAAGTGAGACTATCTATAAAATCTGTATAACTGTTCAAACTGACTGGAGGAAGTTTAAAAAGAGACAGACAAGACAATATCCTAATTGTGCTTGCATTTTGTTTTAGATGTGCCTTTCCAAAAATAATATTAATAAAAAAAACTCCAGTCAGCACAAAGAGCACAGGATTTCACAACATGTCACTTTGTAATACCCTCAAATGATGCACACCATTAGAAAATATACCTCACAGGATATTACAGATGATGCAAGACTTATTTCCACGGCATTACTCTGACAGAGAGCTTACACATCCTCTCTGACAACTACACCAGGCCTGAAAGGGGGATGCCTGCCCTTTTGCAATGCACCAATCTCCAATGTCATTTTAGTTCCAGATTACAGAGTCCATGCACTGGGGATCTGTGAGGCTGCCACTCCACAGGGCTTCAGTAGCATTAGGTGGAGTCTGACCTTTGACTTCATGCTAACATTTACATCACGAATGTGTTCGAAGCTAAAGACACATTGTTGTGGTTGCATGACATGATCTTTAACCAACCCAGTGTCGTGCATTTTGACATTTAAACCTGACGGCATGACGTTTCAAAGAATTTCCTATATTTCCATTGGTGTGAAGGCTCAAGCAGTTAATTGGTATTCTGAGAGCGGCAAAAACATGTTGTTTTTCTGAGCGGGGTGAAGATAGGAAAATTGTTTTTGCAGTATCACCAAGTGAGATTGAGCAGTGTTTCTGGAAAGACTGTAGATTTGGTTTGTTTGAGTTGTCAGTTAAAAGCACAGCTGCTAAAATGTAATTGGCAATGCAAATATAGTTTCCTTTTTTTAGTTTGCAGACTGAGGACATTTCTCATGGTGGGCTGAAATGGCCTACTGTATATGTACACACACATATACCGCTAAGAATTTGAGCAACCTTATATTTTTCCTATTATCAGCAAATAGCAAGAAAAACCGAAACCAACAATTAGGTCATCGTATTAACCAATAATGCCCGAGTAGCCAATGGATCCAACTTATTCCTCTGTACCAAAGATCTCTTTTGTCATTAAAAACATAGAAATGCATCGTCTTCCATCTACTATGAGCCACTAAAGTTTATTTTGATTGAATTCCACGAACAGCAGCCTGCTGTGGCAAACATACGCTGTAGTGTATTAATCCACAGCTAAAAATAGTTTCCAAACAAATTAACCTTTTTACTCCTGTTTGAGTGTTATTAAGTAAGAATCAACAGAGACCACCTCTTTCAGGGACACACACGGTAACAACATTGAGACGAAGAACAACATTATTGTCGGACCAAAGCTTTGTAAGCTTGTGACCATCATCAAATTCTTCACTTAATGTAAAATTGAAACGATTTGAATTGAATTGAGATTATAAATGACATACATTATTTAAAATAATTGTTTTTTTTCTGACTATGTGGTACACACCTTAAACATTAGTCTACTAGAAGTGTATGCTGGATCAAATCATGACGCCAATTCACTATTGTCAAAGTTGCTCAGTGTCAAGAAAAAAAAAAATTCTTCCACATTCTAGCCTTTTAAAACACCTGGATCATTCTCATACTTCCACGTTTCTTTGGGCCTATAAGTTTATGCAAACTAGCAACCTCTTTGACGTGCAGCTGTTGGCTCAGTGCGCACATGCATGGGAATAAAAAATAACTATGGCTTTCGTGCACTTTCCAAAATATATTGGACCAAATAATTACATTCTGATGATAAAATAAGTTCAGTTTTTGATGCTTAGAAAATTGTGGTTGTGTGTTACAGGATCATACATGGATCAGCATCACTACTGGTGGCCACTACCACAAAACTGCTTTGGTGCTTAGCATTGATGCTGGGAACTTCATGGCATGTGGAATTTTAGTTTTTTAAATGCACCATGGTGTGAGTCTGCCTTTCTGTTTGTAAATTGAAAGTGTTGTCATGGCTGTCAGGGCTGTTGCCAGAGTAGGTTAGTAGAAGATTTCCACCGTACCCAATTTAGCCCCCCAAAAAGTATGCAGATAACTTATAGGAACCACCATAGCGGACAGTGTACCCACCAGTTAAAAGTCCCAGTGTGACGTAAATTTACATTATAGGTTAGACTAAAGACTATAGGCTTGGACAAGAGTAGAAGGTTTGAAGGTGCTGAAGAAGGAACTGATGCATTGTTGGCTTTGATATTGTGATGTGATTTGTCAACAGAGAGAAAAAAAAAATCTTCTTTTCCTTTGGGCTGTTTCCTGTCAGGGGTCACCATAACAAATCATGTTCCTCCAACTAACCCTGTCCTCTGCATCCTCTTCTCTCACACCAACTAACTTCATGTCCTCTCTCACTACATCCATAAATCTCCTCTTTGTTCTTCCTCTAGACCTCCTGCCTGGCAGCTCCAACCTCAGCATCCTTCTACCGATATATTCCCAGTTTCTCCTCTGAACATGTCCAAACCACCTCAATCTGGTATCTCTGACTTTATCTCCAAAACATCTAACATGAACGGTCCCTCTGATGTCCTCATTCCTGATCCTGTCCATCCTCGTAACTTCCAAAGAGAACCTCAACATCTTAAGCTCCACTACTTCCAGCTCTCCCTCCTGTCTTTTCTTCAGTGCCACTGTCTCTAAGCCGAACAACATCTCTGGTCTCACCACCGTCTTTAACATCTTTCCTTTCATTCTTGCTGATACTCTTTTATCACACAACACACCTGACACTTTTCTCCACCCTTTCCAACCTGCCTGCACTCGCCTCTTCACCTCTTTTCCACACTCTCCGTGCTCTGAACCGTTGACCCTAAGTACTTAAAGTCCTGCACCTTCTTCACCTCTGCTCCCTGTAACCTCAACGTTCCACCTGGGTCCCTCTCATTCACACACATGTATTCTGTCTTGCTGCAGCTAAGCTTCATTCCTCTGTTTTCCAGAGCAGACCTCCACCTCTCTAGATTTTCCTCCACCTGCTCCCTGCTCTCACTACAAATCACAATGTCATCTGCAAACATCATAGTCCATGAAGATTCCTGTCTAACCTCATCTGTCAGCCTGTCCATCACCAGAGCAAACAAGAAGGGGCTCAGAGCTGATCCTTGATGCAGACCCACCTCCACCTTGAACTCCTCTGTCACACCTATAGCTCACCTCACCACGGTCTTACAGCTCTCATACATGTTCTGCACCACTCTAACATACTTCTCTGCCGCTCCAGACGTCCTCATACAATACCACAGCTCCTCTCTCTGCACCCTGTCAGACGCTTTCTCTAAATCTACAAAGACACAATGCAACTCCCTCTGACCCTCTCTGTACTTCTCCATCAGCATCCTCAAAGCAAATACTGCATCTGTTGTTCTCTTTCTAGGCAGGAAACCATATTGCTGCTCACAAATGTTCACCTCTGCCCTTAGCCGAGCTTCCACTACTCTTTCCCACAACTTCATTGTGTGGCTCATCAGCTTTATTCTACTGTAGGTGCCACAGCTCTGCACATCTCCCTTCTTCTTAAAACCAGTACACTTCTCCTCCAGTCCTCAGCATCCTCTCACTCTCCAAGATCTTGTTAAACAAAGTAGTCAGAAACTCTACTGCCACCTCTCCTAGACTCCATACCTCCACAGGTATGTCATCAGGACCAACTGCCTTTCCACTCTTCATCCTCTTCAACGCCCTCCTCACTTCACTCTTGCTGAACAAAAATACTGTTACTGAATTTTGTCACCCTCGTTTAAAAAAATTAATTTTCTTAAAGCTTAAGAAAGAACCTTGCTATTTAACTTCCAGCCAAGAAATACACATATCCTTATATACACACATACCATCCATAAAACTACCACATGTGACTTCATGGGTCCCATTTTGTAAGTGTTTTTCTAAATCGAGTCAGGCTAGCAGGGTTCTGTTTCCATCCTTTACATTAAGCTAAGTTAACTGTATCCTGACTATTGTTCTGGCACACTGTCAGGAGAGACAAATCATGCAAATGTCGGGGTACCCCAAAAGAAAATATGGGAAAAGCGGCCCCTAATGGCCCCTTGGTGCATCTTGGAAGGAAATCAATAAACTCCCATTAAACTCATAAAACCCCCATTAAAGAAGGCTATCAATTTTCTTATGTAACTCCGACCAACGAACAAAGAAGCATAATGTTAAACTAATCTTCTAAATAACGGCTTGAACAAAAATGTTTTGCAAACTTCGCCTCAAAATCAAAGAGCAAAATGAACACAAAAATAGGTTTTGTGTCCTACTGTAACCCACTGGTTCTTTATCAAACTCCTGAACCAGAATAAACATAAAATGCATTACTATAGCAAATAACAACGAAAACGTAGTGTTCGTTTGAATTATGTTAGAAAAAAAAATGTATTCAAATTGTGTGGCTTTGGTTAACAAGTCTTTGATGTGACACCCCACAGTGAAAATGGCACAACAGTCCTGCACCTCACGATAACAATGCAATCATAGGACATTATTGGCCATGGACGTTGCTTCTTTAAACAAATTGTGCATGTGCAAGCAGAGCCCTCATGGGAGCTTGTTGTCTACACCACATCCTAATGAGTAAGAGCAGCCCCAGACGCTGATGTACTCAGGGCCGTGCCTACTTCTCCACGCCTACCCCACCGTGTCATCACGGTCAGGGCTACTCGCTGAGCCGTAATCACCTCAGGCTGACACACACAACAAGGGAGATGTCTTCGAGTAAACGCAGTCCAGATTCTGGCCCAGCTCACTTCAAAGCTGCAGCATGCTGATAACAAAGCAGACCCTGGAGAGTCCCCCTGTCCTCTCCCGCAGAGAGAGCGACAGGGGCTCGTGACGGGGAGGAGGGGCGGACAGTGGCAGTGGTGTGTGAGAGAGAGGAGGTGTGAAGTGGCTTTTGACAGCACGGCACCTGCTGCATCTTCACTAGGAGGCAGATCTTCACCATTTGTCTCGACTGACTGGTTAGCTCAGACCGGGGGATTAGTTCTTGGAGTGGGGTTCAACCAGGAGGCATGTTTATGGGAAAGAGTGGTGTTGAGAGAATTGGAGGGATGTTGTTGTGTGATTGGGCACACCTTCTATCATCCCAGTGGAACATTCCAGCTGCCTGTGGCAACTAACACTACTGTTGTGGGATGATGACGTGTCTGCCCCTACGGGCTCTCAATTCACATCCATTCCTGTGCTAAGTGGCATGTCTCATACTGAAGCTATCATCAGTTAACTGTAGCACATGGTTCTTCAGTGCAGCTTGAATCAAAGAGGCCTAGATTAGTGTTAACCTGAACATCATTAGCATTATCTCAATAATACAATCCAAATGTTGCTTGCTGCCTTTAAAGTCAGACCTCATCCCACATCACTCAGTGTCTTCTCTCTTATCAGCTGTAGTTCAGTCTGCGGCTCATGACACACAGCTGGATCAGGTCTCTTGTGATCAGTCCATTGGAATGAAGGCATCAGTGCAGACCAGGCAATCTCGGAAAATACTCAAAGGCTGCAGTGAAGGCAGAGGAATGCACCAATGACAGAAGATATTTATGGCAGGGGGGACTGTGACTACTAGCTTGGAAAGACAAACAATCTGTTTCTCAGAGGGGATCCTCTCATTGTAACATTGATGCAGTGTTTATAAGTCTTGTAATTGCAAAATATCACTGCATACAAGTACTCAGCTTCCTGCTGGGTTATGTTTAAAATCTCACATTGCTGCAATGTTGCCGATTCCTCTTGAAAAACGGGAAACTAACAAGAGCAAGTCCTGTTCAATAAGAATAAAAACTGGCAGTCCCAGAGGAGATTTCACTTGGTTGTGGACGGTTTTGTTGGATCCAGTTGTAAAACATGGTTTGTATCTTTTCTGTTCCAGTGATCACGGAGACATCTCAAGCTGAAAACTAGTCACTAGTCAGAAAGTGTTTTTAATGACTGGTGCAATTCTGCCATATGTTTATAGACACGCAGATGGCATCCAATCAAAATGTGTCACCATTGTAATTTTGGATCCTAGCACCTCTTCTGTTTTTACAGAAGATGCACAAACGTAAAAATAACCCATACATTTTTAAGTAACCCATAAAATCTTTACGAATGATGCTTCTTGGGCAATGAAAGCACAGACTCCACGCTGTGTTCTTTTAAATGAAAACAACTATAAAAGATGTCCATATTGTGCCATAAACTTTTTCTTAGTTTGGCCCTGGTTCATGCTGTTCAAAGCGTTGGCTTTTTGGCTCATCACACTGATAACAGGGTTATAAAGTGCACAGACCAAATGAGTAACTCAACGGGAAACTGCTCAGTAAATTCCATTCACATACTGTATACCTTGAAATTCTTCAGTATATAAGTGCCGAAATTTTGGCAGGAGTAAAGGACAACAGGTCAAAACAGCCAGGGGTCCATCCTTTAGTGCTCATAAATATCACAAGAAATCTTAAGGGGATCCAGTTATCACACATTATGTGTACACCCTTGAAATGTTGTAGCCTGAGGGTTCACAGAGTGTCCACAATCAATGCATTCATTCTAAAGGAAGATTTATACATTTTCTTGAATTTCCAGAACTATTTTATGACCAGTACTTTAAGACTAACCAATATGTCAACGGCAAAAATCTGACTAAATGTTTGTCCAGTTGGATCAGTAAGGGTCATAATGTTTTTGCCAAAGGTCAAAACAAGATCAGAGAAAAATGTGACGTGTAATGTTATGCACCTTGAACAAATGGACACCCCTGTAAATTAATATTGCAATGTGTGGTTTAAAGCATAAATAGGATAGTAATGCAAAACCAATTTGCTTATTTACTGTGTGGTTGTGGCCTTTCTATGTGGTGGGCTAAATGTGAATGGTTGTCTGTTTGTGTATGTGGACCTAGGATGGACCCCCAATCTATCCCTGATTTTTTTCAATTGTTGTTGTTACACATGTCACGTTAACATTTTAATGGCTCTCTACACTTTTCAAGTAGTTCAGTTGAAATACATTTTCAGTATATACATATATAAAATAAAATTAGATCCTCACTAAATCCACTAAGTGATAAAGATATAACAAATACACGTATAACACTGCTTTATTAATTGTGGGGTAAAAGTGTTTCTGATTGTATGACAGGGTGTTTCTAGTTTTTGCTTTGACGTGGGTGTTATTAGGATTTACAAAATATTAGGAACATGTTCCCTTAGATCATAGTCCAGTCAACAGAAAACAAATGAACCACGAAGCTGAACAAATAACTACATTTAGAGCAGTTTCAACAAAATCATTTTACACAATGTATTCATGGCTGCACCGCTCTATTACTTTGCATAACATCTTTTCTGTCTATTATTTTAGTTGTGTGATTGTATGTAGCGCACTTGTTATGATTTGTGGCTTGGGTGAGCATTATGCAGCAGTAAACATTATCTACATAACTTTTTCTTGTGTATATCTGCTAAAATCTTTGTTGAGCAAAGGAGTCCTACCCATCCCCTGAGAAGCTTGTCTGCAGGTTCACATCTTGTCGAGGCTTGTCAGCGGAGTACAATACCCAGCATCTGAATAATGTGGCCGGGAGCTAGTTTATTCAAGCACCTTTTGTTTGTTCTCCATACTCACCCTTTCCCTGATGATCAGATAACAAGTAGACAGAGGGGGAAAAATTCTAACTATCTGTGGAGAAGCTGCCACTGGCTCTTTGCAGAATGTGTCACAGTGGATATTGTAGACTAATTTCAGACTGCGTCACGGTTGAAGGCCAATATATCCATCTTTGATTCCCTTCCACCCTCCGAAAATCTTCAGTGCCACACATTGAAGTATTAAATGTGATCTGGATGGCAGCTAATACCACTCAGAGGCCCAATGTCATGCCAAACTACAGCACAGCCTTTCTCAAGCACCCAGAGTGTTCGGTTTCACAATTTACCCATAAGTTAAGACAGGTCACGCAGTAATGTGTGTGTCCCTGAACAGCTGCTCTTTGATGTCAATACCGTTGACTAAACAGGGCTATGCATATTCTTATGACAAATTCACACAATTTTGATCCAGTTAGCTTTTGCAATGAAGGAGTAGTTCAACATTTTGGAAACTAGTCGCAGGCATTGAGATAAAAAGCAGATATTATTGTTCTGCTGTATGTGTTAAGGGCACGTCCAGGAGCTGGTTAGCTGGGCTCAGCTTACAGACTGGAGACAGGAGGAAAGAGCTAACCTGCAGCTGTCTAAAGCAGCAAATAAATCCACCTGAAGATAACAGAGTCAGTCAAGTCCCTAATTAACATGTGATAAATGTTTTCTTTTAGTTTATATACCCCAGGCCAATAAATACACTAGTTGAATAACCACTCGTTTTATAAAATGTGTTTTTTATGGCTTAAACAAATGTGCTTCTTGGCTTATACCTTTGGAAAGAGTAAGTGTTTCTCACAGTCTGTGCTTAACAATGATAAGGTGATTGGTGTCTGGCTGTACCTTCATCTTGACAGTACGGAATGAGAAAGGTGTTGATCTTCTCATTGAACTCACCCCGAGAAAAAAGCATACAGATAATAAAATAACACAAAAAAATAATGTATTTAATCCATGAAACAGTATACACCTGTTACCTTGGAGGAGTAAAACCATCTTCACACTGCACAAGACTAAGCCAAGCTGCCTTTTCTACTGGAACAGTTAGACATTTTCAGGTACACTGTGGAAGCATTTATATGTCATTTATATGATAAGCCAACTTGATAAATATTGTTAAATATCAAACAATTTCTTTGAAAAGGTTTCAGAAACAACAGAACCTGTCTCGCTTGTTTAAATGCAGCTCCTACTACTTAAAGGAGTTTTAACTAGTGTACCTAGCACCTCTGCGTGCCAAGAGCATCTCTTGTGTTTTCTTGTTTTGTTTAGGCTGTTCGTGCTGTTGCTGTGGAGTGTAAAACCACTTAGAAACGGCTGGTGGCCAGACAGCTTTCCCCGGCTTTGATTCATCATAATTAGGTCACTGGCTCGGTCTGCTGGCCTCTCAGGGATCATCTCATACTCACACTCTCACACACCCCACTGGGCACTGCTGACAGAGCTCAGAGGTAATCAGTGATCTAAATAATGCAACATGAATGTGCAGCTGTCCATCTTGTATTTACCTGCAACCTCTTTTTAGGCACAATTCACGTTTCTGTATTGTCCTGTGGATCTGTTTCCGAGCCATCTGCCATTCTTCACCTGTCTCTTCTTGTGTCATTACTATAGATTCAGAGAGAGAAATCAATTGAGGGTAATAGCTTTTACCTCAAGACACCACATCATTGGACATAATGAAAAGTGCCTGAACATGTTCTATATTCAGTGTATGTAATAGATTGAAAACAAAAGGCATTGAGATGCACTATGGTTCCCACAACAGGTAAACACATGGAAGATATTAATTAGAATAAATAACTTGGGACACAGCCGTACAATTACAAAGTAAATCTCATTTCCCTGATGGTTTGTCTTTTAAAATCTGATGCCTTCTGTTTTGTAATTTCTCCTTCTTATCTGGATGTGAATGAACGCAGCCACATTTGCAATTGAACACTAACAAATGGTAAATATGCAAATGGCTTAGACCGACCGATTGTTAATTTGTTGCTCACAGGAATGTTCATTGTCGCCTCTCAACGTGGGGAACCAGCATTAGGATGTGGGGCTTCTGCCCGGCCTGTCGCAATCACAAGTAGGATGGAGTTACCTTAAAGATCCCGGGAGACAAACAAGTATGTGTGCTGCAATTAAAGCAAACATTTTCCAACTCGTATTCAGAGATTCTGACGTGTCCATACGTTAGTTTACTAATTTCTCATTGTTCTTCTCCAGTTGTGTCTTTTCCCTCTTATTTTTCTATCATTATCAGATGCTGATAACTTTTATTCACACTTTTATTCTAATTTGGTGGAAGACCAAGGAACTGTTGGTGTCTCAAAATCATTTTGATAAGCAATTACGGAAAACCTACCTCTCATTTGAACACACACAGGATATGTGAAGCTCCAGTGGGATCAATTTGCTTGTGACTTCTGACGGCTGTCAAAACATCCTCTGAAGGAGACATACCAAGTTTTGTGTTGTCTTTCTAAATGAGGAAAATATTAATACTTCATGTTTTTGAAAACACAGCAGCTGAAAATAACGATCAAAAGCGTCTTCTTGTCATAAATACAAAATAAAAATACCTCCAATATTATCTATTCATAGTGATGAAGGAGACCAGGTCATACAGAATTACTGGTGTAAAAGTCTTATAATTTTTTTGACTTAAAAAAGTTTTTTCTAAAAGTTTTTAATGCCAATTAAGACATGCATATGTTAAAATGAAATTTTTTGAAAGCTCACTTTTGCCCATTAACACTACATTACTAAGCCAGTCTTTTCAAATGTATCACTTTTTGAGCCTTTTGTGACAAAAACATATTTACTGTGATTGGTCATACAGATGACAGAAGACTTTTAATTTGCCATTCGTCATTTAATCTATTTGCAGATGTGATCTGCTGAGGAAGATTCAAAAAAATTCTTCAGAATGACATGAATCTTGTGGTCAAGACTGTTTTGTCAACTACTTTTTCCAATGTCAATTATAAACTTTCCATATCTACATTTACATCATCATCAAGGATAAATCTTCTATGTGCTCAAAATAAATCTGGAAACATCTACGAGTGCATAAACCCTAATGATAAAGATTATATGATATGATTGAAAAGAACCAACAGTTATCTTGACGTTTCACTCAAAACAACAAATCACAACTACATTGTAAAGAAAAAGCAGTAGATCACCAAAGTCTACAACATTCACCCTTAAATGCGGGTACAGAATTTTGTGTCAATTTATTCAGCTTTTTGAAATAATTTCGTTTGGGCCAAAGTGACAGGCCAACAGCTCATTACTGCAATACCCAAACCTGCTGCACTAGTGTGGTTCAAACTGTATACACAAATTATCAGGCCCAGGGTAAGTCATTTATAAATAAGGTGGACCCAAGACCGAGCCCTGAGAAACTCCAGATATAATGTTCACTAAAGAGAAAGATGAGTTTACACTGGGGAAATTAAACTTTCTGTTTAAGGAGAGGGATGAATCAGGGGGGCAGGTACCACCACCCAGTGCTCGTTGCGTTCAAATTGAAACGAGATGATTAATGGTTTCAAAGGCAGTTCTGAGGTCTAAAAGGATTAAAAATGAGCAATTTGCTGCATCCACTTTTTAAAGACAGTCGTCGTCATCATTCAAATTAAAAGCAGGTTCTCAACACTTAGTGTGAAAGCAGCTTCAAATCAGACATTCAGTCTCCTGCACCACTTTGAGAAACTGAAACTGACAACTATTCAGAGAATATCATTTGATAAGTCATTTGATCACATCCAGAGATAAATGTTTTCCGATGAACTGGCTCTATTCATGAGGGATGTAGAGGAAATTGATTCCAAAGAGCTGCATGTTGAAGGAGATAACATCAAAATGTAATGTGAAGTCTGTGTCATCCACTGCAAACAATGCTCTGATATGTGGTCACCTTCAAAATTCACACCTCACACACACCTACACACACACACAAACGGTGACCTGTTGGATCAAACTTCAGTTCCATGTAAAGAAATAAATTGTAACTAAGATATACACTTAATTGCTTATAATCTAGACTTTATTTGCTCACATTAGTTTTGCCATATCAATAAAATCATTATGCCACACAATTTCTGTGGTCAGCAGCTAAAGAAAGTGTCCTAAAGCTAATGAGATTGGCTTTAGCTAAAACTAAATGAAGTCCAAAGAAATAACTATTTGTTAATATGCTGATTATCTTTGTTATTTCAGATAATCAATCTTATCAATCTAATTCAATGTAAATCAAATAATTTTGAAGAAAAAACACAGATATGGTCCAGGTAAAGCAATTGTTTTAGTCTATCCTAATTTGAAGTGTGCTTGTACTTGTGCTTTGATATGATTAAGCTTATATCTCAGATTTAAATGTCTAAAAGTCGTTGTTATTGTATTTAGTTTGATATTAATCATAGCAGTTTAAAAGAACAGATAGGAATTATTCGGGTAAAACAAAAACCCAGAGAGCAACAGGATTTTTGGAGGAGATAATTACCCCCAAAATATAAATATAAATAATACACGTCTGTAGTTTATTAATCTATTTTATTTTTGACATTTACTCACTCCTCACTGCTTCTATAGCCTTAAGGAAAAAGAAAAAGGTCTTCAGGCAAGAAGATAATTCAAAGACCTAATTTAGACATGTTGGTTTAAAATGCTGACTTGTTAAAAAACTCACTGCTTGCTCCTTGTACTCATTATACATATCCCAAAAGTAACAAATATTGCAAACATATCACAATGACAAACATTAATATAAACACAACAGTCAATGATGCACAGTTAAATTCCTATGTCGCCATAATAATCAATTATTTATACAAAAGTATTACAGTGCATTAGATATATTACAAGCTTTCTGGATTCATTGGAAGTAACATAGTGAACACAAGGCCTCTCCTCGTTTTCTCCCTGGAATATTGTAGTTGTTGTTCTTAGCGTTATACTGCTAAATAGGGAAGTGTTAATTGTTTATGATTTGTCTAATGAACAGCGACACCCTTTTTTATAAATGTTTTAGTCAAATCAAATCAACTCAATCATCAGTGGCCAAAAAAGCACCGTATACACAGATGATCTTTTGTAGCTGTGGTCAGGGGGGTTAGTGGGTTCAACCACAAAGAGGAAATACATTCAAGTAAATTAGATCATAGGATCCTTTGACAGCTGAGCTCTGCTCAACAAGAAGATAACAAAAACAGATACTGAGCTATTGACTAAGACAAGACATCATGTCTGTCTCTGCTGGACTCTTCACTTCAGTGTTTGTAATGACAACTGAACAAAAGCAATTTCTGACCTACATGGAGGATCAGCCATCACCCCTCTAGTACATGACTGCAGCCTGCCACACATCAAACAGGCAGCCAGATCCTTTTTCTTAAAAGGAATTTCTTTAAAGTCTAAAACTATTCTTGTCTCTTTACATTAACACTTTTTACTTTAAGGAGATAAATACATAGAAGTAAGAGACACCGAAAAACTTCAAAAGAATTCATCTTCCCTGGTGATTAAATTACTTTGCTCAATCTGCATGAATCCAATTTATCAACAGAAAAGGCATCGATGCAAAGGATGCTGCACAATTAGAGTCAAACAGTGTTATCTGGAGAATTGGCACCTCCAGCTGAAAAACAGTGCCATTCTAAGTAGCTACCCTGTCTCTTGAGGAGACAACAGAAATGAAAGAGAATAGTTTTTAACAAGATGCCGGAGCTCAATAAATAGGCAAACATTCCTCCAGGAGTTCGGTGTAAAGCGGAATACACAATAATCTCCTTTTAGATGTGGCAGGTTAGAGAGGAGGGCTGGTGCTCACTTCCCGGCTAGAACAACTGGACCTCTGAGGAGGCCCTTAACTTTATTTGTTACACTTGATGGTCATAAAGGAATTATACTCCCTGATTCACCATAAAGTCAGCAGGTTTCTGAGAGTCATGCTCCGCTTTACATCGAGCGCGCTGTTCTCTGAGAGTGCACTAGAGTTTTATGTGGCCCTTTGGCACTTATATGTGCAGAGTGGGAACATATAATTACATGTGATGTTAAGTGTGGGACAAAATTAAGGGTAGTCATGCGTTGACAATATCTAAAAATAAAAAAACATAAGCTGATATAAATATAAATATAAATAAATATAACAAATATAACAATTAGACTGCTTCAAAAAGATGGATCATAAAATCAAGCTTTATTTGTAAAAAAAAAGCTGCATAGTTAGTCAATTAATCAATTAGTTCAGTTAATTCAGTTAATCGTTTAAGTAATTAGTAAAGCAAAAATGACCAAAACATATTTTTCAGTTCTATCTTATCAAACTTGAGAGTCTGATTATTTCTTCGTTGTATATTAGAGTAATGGGCCAATAATTTGAAACTTATTAGAAACATTTTTCACAATTTTCTGACATTTTCTAAATAAAAGTAAAGGCATTAAATGAGAAAGTAAAAAGCGTATTAATCAATAAAATAAACCTAATTGTTTGTTGCATCCCTTAGTTGCACTGATTGTGACAAATGATTCAATCAGGCTTCAGTCGGGTTTCAAACTTTAGGGAAAGTCAAACGTCATCTCATTGTCACAATATATCACGGTTAAATGAATTGAATAAACAATTAAGGGGGCAAAATTATTTAGTAAGCACTGAATATGTCAAACAACTTCATTTTAGCTTCAAATATACTCTATATTCTTGGGACAGAACAAGTCAAATTTCACATTATCTTCACAACATTTCCATTTTACCTGCATTTGGCAACAACAGATAAACAGTGTGACTATTCACAGTCTGCACACCTAACAAATATTTGATCTCACATTCTTTCACACATCCTCTAATGGCAATATGCTGTAAAACAAATGAGTTACTGCTCCTTCATCTCCCCTTCTCCTCCTAGTATCACAACAGCAAATAAAATATTCATGTTGGATAACACTGTTGTTATCTGAGAAATCAGTCATGCAGTTAATTGTTGTTGTAACAGGGAAATCTTGCAAGATTAAGAACAGACATTATGAATTCATGTTTTTTTTCCCTGTCGGACAGCAGCATGCGGAAGTTGTTGCCTATGGAATGAAAGATTCTTCAAACAGTGAGGGCAAACAGCTTCACTGCCCCAACAGACAGCAGAGCACCCTCTTGATGGCACTTTCTATTTATGAGTCAAATGATCTGAATAATAGGACCTGCTGCTTGTAACGTTCCCACATTAGGTCATGGCTGAGATTTGTAAAGCATTTGTGGACCTGTGGCATGTATCCTTGTGGTTGCACCTGCTTTTCAGTGAGTTTTGAAGAGCCCTGCAGCCACCTGGCTCCAACCAAAGAGCGTTGGTGAGCACCTGGAATAGCTTGACGATGACTCACAAGTGAGGAAAATCTACCTACAGGAGAGCTCAGGCCCTAGCAGCCAGAAAAACAAGTGTCTGTTTGTCAGATCACATCTTTCAGGTCAGCAGCTTTTGGGCAAAAAGGGGAAGTGGGAACACACTCTGGGGTTTGTTAGAAAGGGCTCAAGTTTGACTGTGTCCCTGAGGGCACTGCAGTTTTTGTGCTGCAATCTTTATCGGCTGCGAGTAGACAGCATATGGTAAAAGACAACAAAATGTAGCCCGAGGATGTCTATTTAATCCTTGATGGCAAGCATCCCAGAATTCAAGGAGGTTGTCAAAGCAAATGCAAATTTGAGCTTTGTGTGAAAATATATTAAAACCTGGATATCTGAGTGCCCTTTGCCCCCTGCAGTGATTGTTGCGATGGAGCAGGAAGATTAAAAAAACATGTTTTTGTCAAGTTACATTCAATTAGTAACTTGATAACTGAGTTTAAACATTAGGATTATCTTTATACAAAACTATGCCCTTTTATTTAGACTTTACACACACTTGGTCAAAGAAAGAGTCCCTGCAAGTGTCTAACAAGTGAGTGCAGATCAATATAGCTAGTATGTGTTAAATTTCATGATTGTTTGATGTCTGGACAGGTTCACAGGGAACAGGTTCAGGCCTGATTCAGAGCTGAGTCACCTCTCTCCTCGTTTTTACATCCACATAACATGTGATGGTGCAAGCTGGATTAAATATCATTTACTTTTGTGCAAGTTGTTGTTTGAAGCTTACCACAATCAAAAAAAAAAAAAAAAAAAAAAAATCCTGCTGGGTCCTGCTGCTCACACAATAAAGCCAAAAGGGGGCTTCACAGATGAACAAGCAACATGAAGGATGCCAGAAATTTTACAAAATGTCATGAAACTTTATTTTTGTAAAGTGTCATGAAAGTATGAAAATATCAAAATCATTCAGCATCACAGTTTTCACTGTTAATATACAATCATCTCAGTCACACTTACATTCAATATATAGACACATAAAAGGAATTTGTTGTTGAAAAATAACATATTATTGCCAAGTAAAACTGAGGCACTTGAGAAAAACTGTATTGCTGTTCGAGTGCTGGCAAACTGTTTCTAATGACTGTGCAAAAGTTATAATTTCGCCCTAAAAACTAAGTTTGCACTTGTTCCCTAAGTAACAATGGCTTCAGTATTCCTCTGGTTATATTTATACTGTCATTCATACTGCGTCCTTTGGTATCGTTTGTGTGTTTTGTCTAAAAGAAAAGCTTGTACGTTGGTACAAACGCTGACGATAACATTGTGAAGTCACATAAAACATTCTAGACATGCAGAAAAGTGCATGAATAGCACAGGTAGGTTTGACAAAGCTCGACGCTGATTGCAATCACAGAAACACTGCTTGAAACAAGGAGGGTGTGAGCACAGAAGCTATTTCTCACTGTGAAATGAAATTGACCGGTCATGGGAGGAAAAAAAAAAAAAAAAAAGTCTGCATATTTGGGAACAAATCCCCCATGGATGCGATTCCCTGACTGTTCTCCTGGTGCTTGGAAGAATGAGAAGCAACAGAGGGTTTTTTTGTCCTTTATCCCAGTTCAGTGTGCTACACAACAACCAGATTCCTCATGCTTGTGCAGAAGAGACATCCTGGAGAAAGTTTTGGAGCAGTTCTTGCATTGGTATTTTTTCACATCCGAATGGGTCTGTAGGTGAGCCCTGAGATTGGACCTGTCCGCAAAAGCCCTGTTGCAGTGAGGGCAGGAGAACGGCTTCTCACCTGTGGGGGGGGGGGGGGGGGGGGATGAGAAGGAAGAAACTGTCAGTGATTGTACTCTGTATAGTCACACAGGCATCATGGCCTATCATTATTAGCTGCTTGAAAAAACACTGTGTGAAAGAAAAACACTCTGCTGCTGATTGATTGTTACATGACATCTGTCAAAAAAACAGCTGTTTTTTTTTTTTTTACTTTTCAACACACCCCAGAATAAATCAAAAGGAAGCAAAAACATTCAGCGAGTCGAAACATCTTATTTTTCACACCAGAAACCCTGTTCAGCTTCTTTTCAAAGCTGTTGTAAGCTGTGTGACAGAGTAACACTGTAGCTGTAAGGGCAATTAAATGATGGCTGAATGTATGACTGCTCGCACAGGAGGCCCCCCTCCTTCTCTCATCTCCCCATTCACTCACCGGTGTGCGTCCTGATGTGTCCTTGGAGCAGCCACGGTCTGGAGAAAGCTTTCCCGCATATTTTGCAAACGCAAGGCAAGGTGTGAGTCCTGATGTGCATTTTGAGAGCTCCGAGGCTAACGTACTCCTTCTCGCAGTATTTACAACTAAAGGATTTCCTCGTTTGAGCGTCGCAGTGCAGCTGTTTATGCTTAAGCAGTCCAGAGTACGTGGAGTAGGACTTGCTGCACAAACTACATTGGAATTTCTCTCCGTCCACTCCGTGAGGGTCTGTCAGCTTTGGCAGCATCTGCTCGTCTTCATCGCTCCTCGGGCTTTCAGAGCCGCTGTGGTCTTTAGAGGAGGTGTCGGAGAGCGACGAAGGGTATCCAGAGATGGGGGAGAGGTCACTGGGGAGCGGAGACAGCGGGAGGTTGCTGGTAGTCCACACTGTGATGGGGCTGTACGCTGCCGGACTCAGGATCTCCGGCTGGGGGATGAGAGGCAGGGGAAGGCCCTTGTAGATGTGCGGCGTGATGAACACTGGAAGTAAAGAAAGTAGAATGAAACGAGTGATCAGATGTTCACTGATCGCTATAAGATTGAAAATGTCAACAGCTGCAAAGTTTAGAAAAACGCGACGTGCCAACATAAGTCAAGGTACAAGACACAACTTCTAAAAGTTTCAAAAGTTAGACGGGTCCTTTACTTTGAAAAGCTTTACCTGTTGGGCTTTCCAGCTCACTGTAATTGGGCTTCTTTGCGGAGTTTGTGTGTTTCTTGACAAGAAAAGAACGTGGCATCTTGGAAAACAGGTGGATGACTGTATCAAACTTTTTTTTCTCGCAAAATACAGCGGTGAGCGTCAGTTTACTGAGTGAGGACGGAAATCCTTAGCGCTTAAGTCCAGTGGAGTGTCATGGTGCGGCGCTGCGCTCTTGGAAACAGTGCAGAGAGTAGCTGTAAAGAGCTGTAAATACTCCCTATCAGGTGCATGGGAGGAGCCATCCACTGCTATTTACATATACTGGGAGCTCAAACCAATTAAATCTCGCTTTTTTTCCCCGGCGCTTTAAAGCCTATAGGAGTGCATAACCCCCCCTAGGGGTTGAGTTAAATGTCTTTTACTCCACAGGTGTTCTTGAGCTAGACTTCTGTTTCAAGGATGCAAGTGCACAGGGAGCCATAGAGAGGGACAGTTAGAGCAGCTTTCCCTATTCTAAACAAACAGAACAGACTGTCCAGAGCTTTTCTGAAATGTTCCTGAAAGTGCATGAAGGTCATATCGGCATGCTGGGAGAAGAACTGGGTCAGGAGAAAAGCTACGGAGAGAGACAGACAGGGGTATTTAAAATTCCATCACTAATGCAATCACTGCACAGAGTGTGTGTGCTGTTTCCAATGATTGTTGTGCTATAAACCTCTGAGGACTTGATTATCCTGGATGGGTTGCATGTCCTCCTACCAGTTCTCCTAATGATGATTATAATGACAGAACTGACATTGTGACCTACTGACACTTTCATGTCTGTACATCAAAATATATTGAACAGACAAACGTACGACTCCATGATCAGCGCTCAAATCAGCTGCTGGACCAAACTGCATACTGCCGTTCACATAGCCGTACCATGGCTTTGCTAATGCTCTTGTGAGGGGAGAAAACCTCACATTTGCTTTCCCAATAATGCACTAAGGCATTCCTCCTCAAAATGTAAGTCTAAGTGTACTTTCCGCTCAAGGTCAGACATGATACTATAATCAAATTTGTCCCTGCTGCTACTGCTGATCTGGACAAGGAGAGGCAAACTTTGCAGTCTACGCCCCCTTGTGTTCAACTCTGTTTGCCTTCGAGTAGCAAGGCAGAAAAAAAAAGGAAAGACAAAGGCAAAGGTTCAGCTATGGTGATATTGAAAAGTAGCTCCTGGAGCAGTTTGATTGGCTAGGTCAGCAGATATGAAAAGCTCCTTATGTCTAGGGCAAGCCTTAAGTTAATTCTGAAGTGCTTATCTTATCTCGAAAACATAATTGCAGATCACGAATAGTTTCCCTTTGTGCCAGCTTGGATTATAAAGGGACAGGAAGGTTATCTGTGCATAATAACTCCCAGCTGCTGTCACACATTTAGCGCTCTGTATGGCAAGCAGGATAGGTGAGGGCATTTTTTTTTTTTGTTGGATGTCCAACAGAAAACACTGTGCAGCACAAAAAACAAGGCTTGTAAATCAATATTACCCACCAACCAAATGATATCCAAGAGGAGCAGAGCATGCATGGTCAGGTGAAAAATGCCTTCTTGCAGTTTTCATGCTTCACTTCTGTTCTCTGCAGTCAGACCATGAGGCTGCTGTTCTACTAACAGTGATGAAGGGGGAGGGAACGCGTGGTGTGCAGCCTCAAATCATATCACTAATTCTGAAAAGCAGAGGCAGTAGTTCATGCACTTGAAAGGTAATTTACACAGAGGAAGCTTCGCATCCTTGGCTTGGTGTTGTGTCATAGCAGGATAGTGTAACACCAGCAAGAATGCGCTCACTCAACACATGAGCATGTTTAGGATTTTCTGGTCAAGTGCATGAAAAAGAATAAGTCAACACACACATGCAGGTGTGTAGTCTGCTATACAGTGGAGGGATCTTTATGTTCCTTTGTGTCTCAGGACTTCATTTAAATAACGAAGTGGGGTTTTGTGTAACCCGACCTACAGCATTGTCATTCATCACCTCCTTTTGACAAATAAAACAAATCACCTTTATAATTATAGTGCGGACCGATGAACAACTACAAATAAATGTAACAGTCATGAATTTATTTTTTTTTTAACTTTGTTTTCTAATTGTCGTCATAATTTTTATTTAAGGTGATCCAGTTTATCTTGTCTTCATTTTGTATGAGCTGTCTTTCTGTAAGCTTTTAGCTTCCTGCATCTCCTACACAGGCTTTTGTTTACTGTTAATCCAAATATGTGTGTGAGTATACAGTACGTAGGTGGAAGTGTGTCTTTGTATTTGAATTTTTTTCTGTGCACTTATTGTATTATATAGTAAATACAGGAGGTGACATTTTAATTCAAATCTAATGTTTTCATCTGCACAATTACATAAAGAAACTATCAAACATAATTTTAAGTTATCTGTTGTGACGGGACAGTGTGGATTTGGTTTGATCAGATTTGATTGACAGTGGCCTGGCAACACGAGCAACCGCTCAGGTTTGGATTCCAGTATTTCTAGATGATGATTGAAGCACTTCAAAGCAGCCACAGTGCCACTTAAAGTACACTAAATGGGGAACAGATGCCATTTGAAGGGGCAGGTGATTGTCTGAATGTCTGCAACCTAATAACCAAAGAATAGCAGGTGGTAGAGATATTCAATTTATTGTTTCACAGTAAAGTGTTGCACAGTAGTTTTTTTTTTTTTTTGGATTTCCTAGTCTTTTTATTAAAGATGCAGTTGTTAAGTATTTCGTTGGGTCCAGTCTTAGGATATGGTTAGGTATATGGGGTCAGAGATAAAGTGTGGATGCAGCGGACACAGACATCAAACAGGGAAACAGTCAAAAAAAAATAAAAATTGATGGCTGGTCAATTGATGGCATATCACTGTCAGAACTACAAAACAGAAGAAAATGCAGTCAGACATACAAACACAACAAACTGTCCTGTGAAAAACCCAAATCAAACATTGTTAGTTTTGTTTGTGTTGCACCCAGTTGCTCGTTGTAGGAAGCTCACTGAGGAAATATGTTCTTAGTAGGGATCAGTAGACTTTTTCTCTTCCAATACTCGTTTTGACCTCCAGCACTATTGAAAACCAATACCAGTGCTCTCTTTTCCACAAATTTATAGTCTGTATATCTCACTGTCTCGGGCTCAGTGGAAACACCTTTATGTAAGATAACGGCCAGGGATTTCCAAAGCACAGAAACTGAGTCAGCGGCCATAATAATAGCAGAAACATTAAAGTGTTCATGGACGCTGATAATGAAGCTGTATTTAACGTGATTCCCATCATGGCTGAAACCCAAGCCACTTACCAGGGTCAGTATTGTCACTGATCCTGGTCAAGCATAGCATCTCTGAACCAGGTGCAGGCAGATCAGATTGACTAAAGGTGCAATAAGGTCAAATGCAGAGCTCTTACAAAACCTGAAGCCTGAAGGCTATAAAAGCTGTAATCTGGGTGTGAATTGGATTTGCTAATGGATCACACCTAAGCCACTAAAGACAAGGATGAAAAGCCTCCCAGCGGCAAAGACACTTACTGTATAGATGTTGCTGTTGCATAGTAAAGTGTGAAGTCACTGGGTACATCCATTTATTATCTCCAAATCACACCAGAGATAACCCAGAGAACAGCTGTGGGCTGCAGAGCCAACACACGCTAAGAGCTGCAGGTTCTGACCTTTAATGAACGAGCTTTTCAAAATAAAAGACCTGATCTGCATCGGGTTTCAAACCTAAACGCCCGTGTGCTCCTCGGTTTATGAATAAGTGCTGCCCATCACGTGGTGCTTAGAGGTTGGCAGGCAGCACCAAACGTCAGAGGAGTCAACTTGCATCGTGTGGGGAGACAGCGGGATCTTTCAGCTGGCAGCGTGACACCGTGGAAAATGAGGTGCACCTGGTCAGCCTGCGCAGCTGCTCACGCAAGGGCCTCGGGGAAAGAGTCCAAATACTACCGAGGGATGTACAGTGTGTGTCGAGAATGTGTAAAGTGTGTGTCTACTGGCAATACAAGCGGAGCCACGGGGCTGACAAAATCCACCCAAGCCATTTTCCCAATGCCATTCAGCACAGAAAGTTGTAGCAAGTCAAGCATGCACAGGTCAACTTACATGCATTTCCTTTTGCCGCAGATCTCATCTTTACTGAGAAAACCTCAGTATGAATCTCCAGTATTGAGACGCGCGCGCGCGGAGGGGACTGCAGTGCACGTGGATGTAATTGGCAGCTAAATTAGAAAAAAAAAAGCTTGATGAGATATTCGGTGTGCGCTTAGCTTGAGTGTAACGTTGGACAGCAGACGTCCCCTGAAAACAGTCATAAGTAGCGTCATGTAAAATTTATGGATCCAGAGTTGTGCGGGTGCCCTGGGTAAACGAAGTGGATTGGCGCGCGCGTTAAACCAGCCGCATGTGATTTCCAGCTTCATTTTGGCAGCACGATGCGAGAGAGAGAGACAGGCACGGAGCTGTGAAACTGGACTCTCTGCCAGAGATGTCGACGGAGAGGAATCCCTGAAACCGCCGCTGCCCAGGAAATATGGAGAAATCTTGTTTTCTGTGCGAGCTCGGGGTGTTTTGCTGTCGGTTTTTGCACATTGCTACAGTGTAGTGGACCAGGATGCCGTGTGGGCGACGCTGCAACAAGGGACACATTGTGATTTCGCAGATTTGTTTTAGCGGCGTTGCATAAATTGAAATACGAAAAGCCGTCACATGAGGGACTGGAGCCCAAAAGGGATACGACTAATCACCACCTGTTACTAGAAAAATCAGGTAAGCCCCGCAAGACCCTTTTCGCCTTTCCATTTACAGTGCCTGAGAATACAGTGCATGACGGACGTAGGTAGTTAATTATTATGCCAAACACCAATGAATCGCAACGTTAATCCGTTCACAATGTACTTTTTGAGACGTTACTCGCCTCCATCCGGCGCACCAGGATTTATGTATTAATCACTTATATGATCCGGTGGATTATAAAGCCTCGCGTCCTCTAATAGTCACGTTGGTGTGATGCGCTGAGGCGAACACTTTACTTATGACGGGCCTCGTGATGAAACACCGTTTCAGCATAGTATGATTTGCAGAAAATACGTGAGCTTGCAGAAACCTTTACATTGCCCAAGATACACAGGCAGCACCCGCAGTTCATCCAGCCAGTGCATCAGCAGCAGACCTCGTTTTTATCCACAGTTCTGTTCCGTTGAAGTACGCTCTCTTTGCGCTGCATGCCAATAATCATCGACAACATATATGCCCCCCCCCCCACTCAAAATAAGCCTTCACACATCTCAAATGTTAGTCAACTATTCGGCCCTCAGTCGTCCACAGCTGCTTGCTGGAAAAAAGCTTTAATGTTCTTTTGAAATAGACCTGAAGAGTATTTCGCCCCAGCCAGCAGCTGCTGCTGCTGCTGCTGCTGGTCCACTGTGTTTTATTAGCCTCGTAGGAAGCTACTGAATCCTCCACTGTTTCACAAAATTTATGTTGCTTCTCTATCTATAAACTGGTATGTCGGGGTGGTTATGAGGCAAGCTTGTTTTTTCTCATTATGGGCTGTGAGGTGACAGGCACTGAGTGCACTTTGTATCTAAGAAGCCCACTGAGATGTAGAAATTAGACTTCACATCAGTGATTTCAGGTTGGTACTCTGAGCACAGCAGGCACTTACAGTCTCATTCAGGCATACTGAGCTGAGCGGATCCATTCGGTGGTCACACTGTAGGTCAAGCGCAATCTTTTTGATGTACTTGAGGTCTCACATCCTATAGAGGAAGAGACGTTGACATGTCATTGACAATTTTATGCCCTGGCACACGCAGCCCCTCCACGCTTTCTGCTTGTGTCCTAAATCAAATAGCAGTTTAGCCAAGTGACAGACTTACACTGGCAGAAAATCCGGCCCGAGTGAAATGATGTCAGTCATGTCTGGTCAATATGTCAAGTGTGATAGAGCCAGAAACAACTTGTCTGAATCTTACTATGTCACAGTCTGCCTCTGCTGATAATTGGGGGGGAAAAAGACACTTGCCACAAAGTTTGACATTAGATTAAATTAGATTCAACTTTATTGTCATTACACATGTAAAAGTACAAGGAGATGAAATGCAGTTTAGTGTCTAACCAGAATTGCAAAAAGCAGTGCAAAATATACAGTGTCTACAGTATGTACAAGATAGTCACTATGATGGACACAATGTGCATGTGTAAGTACTATGGACTAATATATAGATGGAAGTACTATGGGCATAATATACAGGTAGAGTTTAGTGGTTTTAGCCCCTGAAGCACCTCCTGGAGGGCGGGAGGTTAAACAGTCGATGCGAAGGGTTGGAGGAGTCCTTGAGGACAGTGCGAGCTCGGCAGAGGCAGCATTTCCTCTTGACGTCCTCAATAGCTGAAAGTGGAGTCCCTGTGATGTGTTGGGACATTTTCACCACCCGCTGCAGGGCCCTCAGCACTCAGCAGCAGTGCAGTTCCCATACCAGACTGTGATCCTGTTGTTGAGGATGCACTCTATCATACACCGGTAAAAGACAAGTGGTTCTTCTTCAGTGTCCATAAGAAGAACTCTTGTCCATTGATCAGACTGGAGGTGTTGGTGGTCGTGGACAGGTCCTCTGAGATGTCGGTCCACAGGAACCTGAAGCTAGTGACACGTTCAACAGCCATCAGATTGATGTGGATGGGATCATGCATGCCTCCATTCTCCCTCCTAAAGTCCACAATCAGGCCCTTACGTCTTGGTGGAGTTAAGGAGCAGGTTATTGACTGCACACCACACAGCCAGCTGTTGGGAGGAGGTACAACATCATTGTCAGTGTTGTCTCTGATGAGGCCAATCACCATAGTGTCATCTGCGAACTTGACAATGGAGTTGGAGCCATGCAGAGGTCTGCAGTCATGGGTTAAGAGGGAGTGGAGGATCGGACTGGGCTAACAGCCCTGTGGTACACTGGTGTTGAGGGTGGTGGTGGTAGAGCAGGTTTGGCCTGACCTCACATGCTGAGCTCTGCTGGTCAGAAAGTCCAGTATCCAGGTGCAGACGGAGGTGCTGATGCCAAGATCTCCAAGTTTAGTGGTCAACTTAGAGGGAC
This sequence comes from Channa argus, assembly GCF_033026475.1. NCBI lineage: Eukaryota > Metazoa > Chordata > Actinopteri > Anabantiformes > Channidae > Channa > Channa argus. The sequence continues at coordinate 2,338,098 of NC_090210.1, read as the reverse complement.
TGTGTTAAATGTTGAGCTAAAGTAAACAAACAGCATTCTTGCATATGTGCTGTCATGAGTACAGTGCTGTGGAGACGCCATCCCCTCTGCTCATCTTGCTGCGGTAAGCAAATTGGTAGGGGTTGAGGGTGGGTGGCAGGCCAACCTTCAGGTGTGCCAGGACCAGTCGCTAAAAGCACTACATAACAATAAGTGTGAGTGTTGCAGGGCGGTAGTCATTCAGGCACTCCGGGGTGGAGTGTATTGGCAGTGGCACAATGGAGGTGGATTTTAAGCAACACATGCTAGATACCGACCCAACACAGTCAGTATCCTGCTGGCATCAATCAGAGTCAAAAACAATGTCTGCTCTGCACACAGGAAAAAAGCTCCTCCAGTTTTTTATTTTCCCTGCTTTGGTAATTAATAATCCACTGTTTCTTCCTCTACTGAATCCCACTGGGTCATTTAAAAGTCTGCACTAGTTAAACGTTTTCAAATATCCAAGTGGGATAAGCTGTCCTAAGGCATCACTAGAAGCAGTGAATGTACACACTGACATCAATTATGTATGTTAGCACATTCAAAGTGCTGCTACAGTCCGCTAGCATCAACTAGTAGCTCGATATGTAATTGAGTTGTGTTCACTCTTCAATGGTTACACTTTAATTCCTTGGTGTGAAGAACGGTGTCATTGCTTAATGCCACGCGGCTTTATTCCGTGACCTATATTGACCATAATAAGGAGTGCTGTGTTGGAAGTGGTGCACCAAAAATAACAGCGGTGAAAGAGAAAAGTCAAAAGGCAGCGGTAGCAAAAGGGAAATGAAGACAGAACTTTTGCAGGTTTTGTGTATTCAAAGACAGCACCCGAGTACAGCAATCCTTTAACAGTTTCCTCCAGTGATTGTTCTGTGTAAAGGGCAGCTGAGAGAGCCTCCAGCATGTCATTGTATGCCTGGACATCTTCATTATAGTCTCGCCTCAAAGCCCAGCAGCAGCACAGAGAAAAATGTATGGATGTCTCTGTGCGGCTTTGGTCGACCATCCATACAAAGCTGCTCCAGATGTTGAACGCACAGAGGAGAAGCCGCATGCTTTTATTGCAGTGTGATGCATGAGCAGCCCAAGTGGAAGAAACTGAGGGGAGCAGTGAAAATATATTAGTGGTCTGTGCCACAGAGTCACTGTCATGCAACAAGAAAACCATTAGTCTGGCATAGTGGAGACTGATGGCTAATGAAGTGAAAGCACACCAAACTCTCATGGCAGGGAAGACAGAAGACACAACTCTCATTTATATGCGCCTCATATAGCAGCTCATCTGATTTAGAGGTTCAGTACTGCAACACAGACTAACACTGAAGCGCAAATGTAGGTGAGGATAACGGCTTCAGAAAAGCAACAAGGGGTTAGATTGTAGATAACAACTTATGATACCAGCCCACTGTTTAACATATAGGTGACAATGGCCTAAAAAAACAAATTCTATACGTCCAACACTGGGCGAGCAGTGTTCCCCTCACACCTTACATTGTGTAAGGAGCCCAGGTTGGACAATTTTAGGTCACATTTGATGAATGTGGAGAGTCTGCCTATTTGTCAAGCTCTGCTGCTTTGACAGTACGATACAGTAGCAGCTGAACCTTGATGGGACCAAATCTTGGTACCCTGTAAATTGCAATATTGTGTTTCCTTGGAACATTTGCCATCCATTCAACCTGTGAGTAATAAAATAGCCCCAAGCAACAATTAACCCACTCTGCAAGTTTTGCTTATGATGGCAGAACAAGCTGTATGGCCATCCACACTCACTGTTTTCTTTGGGAAATTGACCCTCATTTAGCTTCCACTATTTTAAATGTCCAACTTCCCAAAGCTCGGAGCGTGTTTTTACAATTCTCTCATTTCTTTTACAGGCTAAACCGTCAACACACCATTAGTCTTACTGAATGTGTAGTCATATTTATTGACAGTTACCAAGCAAATAGGTCATACAATATTTTACAGCTTGGAATAACCTTGAGGGAATCATGCAAGTGTTCTAGGAAAATAAACTCGTGATCTTTGTAATTTTCTAACTCCCATACGATTTACTCCTTTATAACGTTTATGACCTACAGAACCAAATTTACTTGCCAGTTGGTTTCATGCCTCACAGTTTACATTCATGTTCAGAAAACTTAGCCTAAGCAGTTGCACTTTATATTTAGTAAGTGGGCACGTGTATCTATATTTCAGTATAACCTTACCTTTAGCAATATGCTCAGCTTTTTAATCCTTTCATGTACTCTACACACAGCATGGTGCTATTTGTATTCCTCAAGTCACCGCCTGCAAGGCTGTTCACGCCTAACTGGCCTAACTTGTATAGAATGATTGTATTTGTGCATGTATAGTATAAGTAATAATAGCAATGTGAATTCTATAATTCAGTGTGTTTTTAAAGCTGTGTGTTAGGTGAGGCTAATTAAGATTCTAATGTAAGGTAATTTGCACAATTCATTTATCCACACGTGACACAACTTAATATCATATGTTAGACTATGCAGCACCCATTAGTACTGCAGCACTAGTTGATAGTGATATAACAGGAAACCAGTTTGTGAAATGATTCTTGCTGATTTAAGTTGGCATTCCCCTGATATCTGGTGGATCCCTGTTGCCAAAAAACATACATCATAGTCAGGAAGGTCAGTGGCTCAGTCTATAAATGTGTCCATCACTAATTTACTCCTCTGCCTATCATTCATGAGCATCTGGCATGAAGAGTGTTGTTCACCGTTTCCGGGGCCTCAGGTATTGACGTACCGGGTAATGAAAGGCTTTTTTTTTTGACAAATGTTCTAAAAGAATTGAAAACACGAGGAGATAGTCTTTCCATCTCACCCGAATGATTGATCTCAAGCGAAATCTGAAAGAAAAGAAGTAGCACCTCTAGTGGCAAACAGAACGTTGTTTGTTGAATACAGAATACAGTGCTCTGTAAATATGGAACTGTTCAAACAGCCGACTCTTGACTCCTGCTTACGGATGGAGTAAAAAAAAAAAGCATTGTTAATTTTATTCCATATGTATATAGAAGTTTCACATGAAGAGGAACCTGTGCATCACACAAGTTTGAATACTGTTCTCTACATTAAAATCACACTGAGCTCAAATGACTATTTACCAGAAAATGAAATACAAACTTGTTCAGTCTGAAGATTAGATGCTTTTTAGGATTTTATGTCACTGCCAATTGAAAATATTGAGGTTTAGGACTATAAATCAAACAAAACTAAGTGTTTGAACATGCCACCAGGGGGTCTCAATTAATCCTGCAAATAATCAACAGCGAACTTGATAAGAAAACGGAGAGGTTCGATCAAAATTGTCTAATCATTTCTGGTTCATGCCTCTTATATGTAAATATTTTCTTGGTTTTTTTTGGGAAGTTTTCTTCAGTCGTAAATCTAGACTTCAAATTGTTATAGTTCACCAAAATAATACATCTGAAGATACAACCCTGGGCTTTCATGGATACTTTAGAGAGGTTTTTAACATTTCATAAATTAAACGACTGGGCAGTAAATTAAGAAAATAAAAGATTAACAGCTAATGATCTATAGTAACCTTTTTTTTTTTTTAAAGTAAATAAGTAAGTCACTGGTCCAAGTTTGTCAGTTGTAAACGTTTTACGTTTTTAGACACAGTGACCGATTCAGACTGTTTAGGGGTAGGGGCAACAAATCTAAAGGCCACCTAACATCAGCAGAGCATCATTTGTTAAAAGGCTGCATCATTTTAAAATGCACCAGTTGTAGTTTGCTCTACAGAGCGGGCACATTAGTCGGCACTTTTCCGCATTTGCTACACTTTGGGAGCAACTTAGCGCACTTTTATGTATATCTTTGTGTTTGTGGGCAGCATCCTCTGAATCCACCGTTGATTAGAGAGACAAAACATTTTAAAGATGTCACCTTAAGCTGTATGTGTGATCAGCATTTTTTTTTTGTATTACAGTCTTTTATAGATAGAAGATTGATTATTCTATTGAAATAAAGCTGTAATCCAGAAACCAAGTGACCATAAGGAAAAATGTGCATTTTCTCCATTTCCCACGTTTTTTTTTTTTTTTATTGAATGTATTTTATACAATGGAGGCACAAAATCGGGAAATCATTACAAACTAAATAAAGGAGGCTGTAAATGTTTTAGAACAGAGGCAGCTGGCAGCTCACAATAGATATTTTAATCTGTTTTCTAACATGAATTGGGCATATCCTGCGAAATGTTTTCAGTTGATGTTGGGGTGCCATAATGTTTGCACAACATATTATCTGTTATCATCTGTTGCCAAATTAATAAGCTGCACTCTCAAGCAACATATGTTCCAGGTCACAGAACAAGTGAACGTACAGTAAGTGAAAACCATCACAATTTTGGAGCAGTGCCACTGATGGCTGGTGGCAATTTTAGGATGATAAACCGACTGAAACATCACTGCTGAACTTACCAACAATGGACGGTTCAACATTGTTAAAGGGATAAGCAACCAAAAATCAATAAATCTCAGTTAAGTCTGGGTTTATGATCAATGATATTAAAACCGAGGACACAGTCAAACCAACACCCCCCAACAACTTATGAAACAAATGTAAAAAGTTTAAACATTTATAACTGAGGTAAATGAATATGAATCACATGGCCACCAACCATTTAAAAATGTTTTAAATTTGCTTAATTAATTTAATATGCCTTTATTGCCCTTTATTGTCTGAGTTATTAGTCTCTGATCCGTTTACACTATGGTCAATGTATTCGGTCTGTCCTAGGTGGTTCTGTGGTCATGGTCAGGTGATAAAGAACTTTAGCAAAGTGGTCCTTCTGCAGCAGAGTAGCACTAACAGGGTGGTCTGTAAAGGGGAAGTGTTCCCTGGTAAAGCTAACAATGCCACAGTTTGTAGGCATAAACAGGTTATTATTTCTTAGTCAGAGTTAAATCACCTTGTATCTCTTCTCAGACATTTGTCTTTGATAGTGTTAAAATGTAGGCTAATATTTGATGAATGATTTTAAATAGGGCTCAACTGTCAGTGAGAAAAGTTAACACTATCTAAATGGCTGTGGCTACTTTTATTCTGTTCGCGTTTTTCATAAATTTGTTTTAGGTTATGTAGTGCTGAAACTTTTGAAAGGCTTTACTTACTGTCCACTGCATCCAGCTAAAGTTAACTAAGTGTGTTTCTTAGAATAAGAGCTGGAGAAACTCAAGCTGGAGCTCGTCCTCCATCACCAGCTACTGAATCCCAGCTCTTTTATCCTAAAAGTTTTTTCTGAGGACAAAATTGCCTTTTCTTTGTTTTCGGTTGCTCCACTTCACCTCTCCTTCTCCTGCAGTAACATTAAGGAGCTGCTGAGCTGCAGCAACAGTCGGACTGACGTAGTTACACTGGGTAGGACACAGACAGAGACAGGGCAGAGCAGAACTGCCCAATCACAGGAGGTCGGGAACATTAAAACCAAGTCCGTTGGCTCCAGACACCACTGCCTGCACCCTGTGGAAAAACCTGAAGCTGCCAATCAGTGCGTACTGTAGGCTTGGGTTACTTGATAGTCAAAAGTTCACAGCCTGCACACAGTGAGTTGGCAGAATCATTCAAAATCAACTTAATGCTGTTTTAAAAATAGTTTTTTTATAATTGTTGACATGACTATCACATGCACAGTAAGAGTAAACAATGTTTACTGCATACTTTTTTGCAATATAAAATAGATTTTTAACATGTTTAGGCCTCCTTTCTTTTATGGATAATTAATGGGGGTGGCACCCCGGCGCCCTGTATTGACCAGCCACCACTGAGCAATAAAAATGCATTTGCTGGAGCACTTTGCAGACAGTCGCTCCACCTGCGCACACAAATGGCCATTCATCATCGTGTATGGGCCACAGCTGTCCTCAGGTCTAAGAGATGGAGATGTCACATTACAATCTCCACATCATCCAGGCAATCTTACTCTGCTTCCTGCCATTGTGTCAGAGGCAGGAGCACTTTTGAAAAACACTGCTCGGCAAATTGGTGGGACCGAAAATATCGGATGGCTTGGTTGTAAAAGGAGTTAAGCTGACTCGACTTAAAAGACACAAAAGGTTCTGCTTATTTAATCCTCACAGGAAAAAAAAAAGGGGAAGTGCTCATGTGTCTGACAGGATGTCGAGGAGGGCACCTGCTAAGACAAACTGCTCATCTCAGTGCTGCAGACATATTTTTTCGGCTGACCACGTGAACACATTCATTTTTAAAACTGCTCCACAAATGATGTCATGATTCCTCTTACATCCATTAAACAGAGCTGACTTGTCTCTGACACAGACAGCACAACTGGAGAACTGCGTTTCCAACTGAATGTCAGTCGACTAATAAAATGATGGGACAAAACACACAATTACACTCATTGATAAACAAATTAGTTGGTTAGAGTGAAGATCTCCACATATACATTGTCTTCACTATTTCCCTTAACTACATTTGACAACATATGTAACTGGGGGAGCAACTAAAGACAATTTTCATTAAACAGTAGATTAATCTGCTAAATGCTTTTATTAATAGTTCGATCAACGAAATAGATTGAAATAGTGAAAAATGCCAGAGCCCAAAGTGACAATGTCAAATAGTTTTTGTTTATTAGAATCACAAATATATTTTATTTGCTTTCATATACTATGTGATAAAGAAAACCAGTATGCAAAAACATTTTTGAGTATACGAAAATCTAATTTGTTTTTTGTTTTGTACTCTAAAGAAATGACAAAAAGATTATTAAAGCATTTGCAGATGATTGACATATTGTTACAGCTCTTCATCAAACTAGCAGTACTACTGTCATTTTCTATTTCTCTATGAACATCGTTTAATATTGTGCATCACAATCCAAGCACTGCATAACCTGCAAATACGTTTGCATTAGGCCTCTCTGAAACATTTTCAACAAAAGCTGAACATGAGACTTTACCATAATAAGCTAAATAAAGTATGTCAACATTTTAAAGAGTTAAACTACCCTTACTGCTGCATAAATAAATATTTTCATCCAAGCATTAAATGCAAATAAAAAAAACTTTACCCAAAGGTAACAGTTTAGGAGTTAAACACATTTACTACAGTAAAATACACATAGTAGCACATATTCTATGAAAGCAAGCTAAAAATAACAAGTAATTCAGGTTGATCATTAAAAAGCTGCCTCAGGAAATTACATAAAGCTACAATACATAACTTTTGTTTTTACATAAGGAAGTTTAGTAATGATATTATATCACACACATGAGATTACACTGAGTCATTGTGTTTCTCTGGGGGTCAAACCTCTAACAATACCGCATTGTTATTTTAATTAGACATATACATTTGCAAGTTTCTTTAAAGCTAAACTTAGTGTTTGATCACGAGCCAATGACTTGTGTGTGACATGTAGCTTGAAATGCCTGTACTGTTCATTTTTGTTTAATCCTGCAGAACAATGATCACAGCAACAACAAAAAGGTGGCTTTGAGCCAACAATGCATACTAACGAGGAGGATTTCTTGAGGGCGCGCTGTTGGAACTTAATAAACACTTTAAAAGAGTCATTTGTGCTTGGCATACAGAAATCCCCCAAAATTTAAATAATATGAGTTAATTACATTTTGGAATTTGTTCATATGAATCTACAGGTTTTAAGAAATTAGGTGTTTGAGAGGATCCTCCATCACAGGCAAAGAGATGGGAGTCTCAGTTTGGAGTTTGCTTTTCAATCCCCTTTTTTTGTATTGGGTGCTTATTTGGGAGATAAAGCCGTGAATTGCTTCTGATTCAAGATCCCACATACATGCAGCAGCTATATTGACACTTGTCTGTGTTTTCTGGCAAATGTAGATTTCATCTTTTCAGCTGTAGTCAGAAGCGTGTAATCAACAATATTCAGCTCTGTTTTAGAGCTTTAGTCTTTTTGGGGGGGTTTCAGCTCCTATCGTTTCACTGCAGCTCCTCTCCTACAAGTGGGTTTGGTATCAGGATGATTCCTTAGGCACATCCTCCTCCTATTACTGCAGCACAGCCACCGATCAGGGACCGCCAGGAGTGAAACCTCTCCACACCGTAGCCTCATTCTGCTTTTCAGCACCAGCTCCACTGGGAATAATCCTCCAACACCTACAGCCATCCAGGAGAGGTGACAGCTCTCCCACCACCGAAGTCTGACAGCCATGATTCGGGGAGGCCCAGAGATCAACCCACTGCTCAATGGCTAGATCTCACCATACAAAGAGCTGGGGGCCTTTCTGCTGAGGTATGTCTCCGACTCCCTCTGCGACATAGGTTCTGTTATTCCAGCGTGAGCCAATTTAGTTCTGTACTTGTATTGTCGAGTCAAGTGGCAGTCATGTCTGATTAACTCTGAGTGCAACTGGTTTATGTAAATGACAGTCACACAACATTGTTTGAGACTCTCTGTGTATCTGCCTAAAAAACAGGTTAGGTCATTTGAAAAAGTCTTTATTGGTACATAGTTTTAAAACCACAACACCACTCAGTTTATTGGGCTTTTATCACCATGTTTTCTCCTGCCGTGGTTCGGTTTTCTGCTGTCTCTGACAAGGCATCAGAAATGTTCTGGGAGCACAGGAATCGATACTAAAACATTTATTAGAATACCTGGGTTCTCACCTTTGCTAATAAATTATCCATTAATGCTTAATGGTCTCCAGCTTTCTCCCAGGGTTTTTGTTGCACAGTTAGGCTTAGAGGAGGGTAATTTCGGCGAAAAATCCATTTCTCTCTATTGTCTATATGAGACAGTCAGGACTATAATGAAAATAGGCATCCCGCTAACAATGCTGGTTTAAATCGGCCATGCAGTTTTGCTGCAGCAAGTCGGTCAAGTCATTAAGCGTTTTCCTCCCCGGTCTAACTCAATCTATTTTTTTCCTCTGTTGCAGTATCCCTAACTGTATAGTAGCACATGGATTTCAAAACTTCAAATGAAGAGGTTGGTGGCATTCAATCAATGTAACATTTTGACAGGGAATTGACTGTTATTATACAAACTGCCTTGACATTTTCGAGCACCTGAAATGACATTAAGCATCTTGGTACATCTGAAAGCATGTGGTTACAACAGCAGCATAGCACATAAATAAGAGCCGCATACAATACATTTTACTCATTTAACACATCCACTAGCACAAATATACAAGTAGCTGAATCAACAAGTCTCTTTTCAGTGCAAATTACTGCGGATGACATCTTGAAATGTCTATGGTGACATCCTCAGTAACATGAAGAGACCATATCTCCTAAATATTGTATTTCTATTCTGTACAAGCAAACTATAAATACAAATACCTGTACATTTTTTTCAAATGTTATTGCAACTGCATTGCATTTCCTGTTACTAAATGACAATATGATGACATAAATGACAAATATGTTGGTGGTGAACTTGTCAATGGAATGAAAATGTATTTTTAATATTCAGTCTTGCATTGCAACATTCAGTTTGTCCAGCTACAGTGTTAATAAAAGCATTGGGCTTAGTTAGGGATAGGGAAAGATTATTGTCCTTAATAGAGAACAAATTAACATGAATATTTGCATTTAAACAAAATAAAAACCAACATTAACCTTAAACCTAAGCACACATATGATTCTGTGGTCAGAGTCTTTATACCTTTATGTGACCACCACCCTTGCAACTTGCTTTCCACTACAAAAAAAAGACTGTTGATATTTTAAAAAAAGAGTCACATCAGAACATTATCATCCACTGATTATCTTCACCAAAAAAACATAACTGTGTTTGCTGTTTAGTAAAACCAAATTCTTAGGAGACAGGTTTGATGTGATAATTAAGCTATATCTGATTCACTCTCTGTCTTTTTCTCAAACTAAAAACAATGCTGCTTCATTTGGCAGAAATCTAAGTATAATATCAGGCAGCTACGCTGCATACAAACAGTGAACCACTATGAAACAGATCTAGCAAGTTGCTCTTACAGTAAGTGACTCATGATTTGTTTTTCTCTTTAGATTTTTACATAGATCTAAATTGTGGCCAAATCAGATGCAGTAAAGCTCTTGTGTTCTGTGAGATACAAGCAATGTTGATGCACAGTTTGTATTGCATATGCAGCCCCAGTTCCTTCCCCTTTTAAATCACCAACTCCGGCCCTTAGGCTGAGAAAGGATTATCGTATTATGTCATTTAACAATAAAAGCACCCAAAGAAAACATCAGTGTAACCATTCTATTTGTGGACTCATGGTGAACTTCTTCTCAACAAGTACTACCCCTGTCTGTAGAAGTACTGTAATATGGGTACGGTGCATATATCGACAACATAGTTAGTCCTGGCATTAAATATGACAAGTCAAGATCAGAGCTTTTAAGCTGATTGGCTGATCTTAATACAGGGAGTGATGTAAAAGAGTTGTTAACTTTTCTCATGCTGCTTAGAGTTTATTTGTGTCAGTAATATTTGATCAAAGCACTACAGTAAACTAATCATAATTCTACAGTTATTACTTGAGAAATATTGTAGACTCCAAGAATCTTAGAGTTGTTTTTTTTTTTTGCGCAATCCCTGCGCAAAAAAAGAGGTTCTTATGTTGTTTTATAAATAGTCTGTTAATGTATTCAACCAACAGTAGTAATTTACTTATTATGCTAATCATGTAGCATTTGAACTTGCAGATAAAAACAACCATAGTTCTAGTCTTTATCATAATTTTTTTTACAGCCCTCCCTTCACTGAAGCTGGGGATTTTATTCCCCTCACTATTACACCCCCGGGGTTATAAAGAGATGGTCTGGTTCAGTAGCTTCTGCTGTCTGCAATATACTCTAGCCATGCAAGCTATCAGATTGGAGATGATGATTTAGATAATAATGGAGGGGTGTTTTGAGAGGAGAGTAATAGTGAAACATACGAGATAAGGCTAATTATGTACAACGCGAGTAGCTCCAACAGGTCAAACAAAGCTCAAGCATGTGCAACACTGTCTGATGCAGCCACAGTTATGGCACTACTGCCCTCAATTTGCTTGGGTAATGACTCTTGCACACACTTTGCTCAAATAATGTGAATTAATGCCTCCCTCTTTTCATTTCTCATGCTGCAGCTGCAGGCAGAGGCTCATTTCTTCACATTCCTCATTATGGGTGAAAGATAATATGCTCAGTAAACTGACTTTGATTCAAGTTTGACCGGCAGTGGAGATACTCTCTCTAAGAATAGCAGTCACACGAGCGAGCGGCTTGTTAAATGATGAGAGGTGTATCCCGGGTGACAAGGATGCTGACACTGGTGGCTTTTTTCTATTAGCAGTCTTGTCAGGTGAAGGTGCTTCTTTAGTTTAGACCTTTTTAAGTCAAGGACAAGACAGGACAGGCATCGCAATTAGCCAGGGAGGAGGAAGGATATGCAGAATGCAAATTTATGCGGATTAGCATGTTTCAAATGGATCATTGAAAACACATACAGTTCTCATATTGCTTGTATAAAGCAGAGGAGATTCAGGGTAAGCTGGATTCCAGCCACTTAATTTTACAGCTTCCTAATTTGTCTTCATCAGCCTTACAGTTAGAATGAATGAGAGGATACACTATTGCAGTAGAGCATACAAAACAATATGAGGTCACAAAATGTTGTCGGGACTCATAAAAAGCTGCTTCATAGAGAGTCTACTCATTCATTACCATAAATAATTAGTATTTTTTGTCTAAATATGTGTGTATTACTCATAGCAATGAATATTGTTATTTCTAGTAAAAGGGAACATAACGGACTCTGTATCCTAATTTCCATGTTCATCCTGGAATGAGTATTCTCAATGACATTTCATTTCATGGCCAGTTAATTTAGTCAGGGGGGGATGATGAATGATTTTATCTTTCTGACTGTTTGCAGACAAAGACTGGGATTTATTTGATGCAAGAAGGTAATGAGGAGCCATTTAATGTTCGACTACACTTGGCCAAAGATATTCTGACCATTCAAGAACAAGATGTCATCTGTGTGTCGGGAGAGCCTTTTTATTCAAGTGTAAGTGTCCCATCCCATAATTACTCAGATGACATTCCACATTTCACAAGGCTTGTACGGTGCAGTCAGTAAAGTGTGCTGCACAGCAGAAAAATACTCTATGAATCTAAAACAAAAAAAATAGAATGGCTGTCCTATAATGATTCACTGACTGGATTATGGTGTGTGTGAGTTTTGGGCCACACTGACAACCTGTTCTTTACATTAATAAACGTAGCTTCCCATTATACAAACCGAATCTGCTGAGGCCCTGAGTCCATGACCTTTTATAAAATGGCATTATTCATCCAATAAGATTTTACTGGATAAAAATCTTCCAAAACTAATGGCGGAAGAGCTTGTGTCTTCTGAAACACGATTTCTAATGAATGAAAAGCTAGTGCAACCTAGTACATCAGGGTGAATTAGTGAAGATGCTTTAGCTTCGCTGGACAGTTTATTTGAAACATTTAAATGTAACTTTAGGATTTGACAGAAAGTTCTGAATTTCCTCACACTGACAACACTAAATATAGTACATAATGTAAATAATGTTTACTGGTGACAGACTGTCACAGTCCATGAAAAAGTGTGTCAAGTTAGAAACAACCAAGAAAATGTTATCAATAATGCAGTTAATTAAATTTGACAGTGTATTTCAAGATCCATTGAATGTAGAATATAAAAATAGGGAAATGAAAATGTGAAAGGAAACTGGTTGGGCAAAGCAAAATAAGTGATTGTTTTGGCATCTCAAACAAAAACACATTTATATGGATATAACATTTAACCTATTTGTCTTTGATTTTGTTCCAAAAATAAGTTGTATGTGCTGAGGGCTTTTTAAAATTTTGTATTGGTTTACAATACAATAGAATACAATATGATTAACTTTATTCTAAGTTCTAAGGAGACAAACAGTAAAGTCTTAAAGCAGTCAGATCATAACATAAAACACAGTGTTTAACATACAGTATATATTTAATCATCGATGTTGCAAAAGATTTTATGCATTTTATGCAAAGCTGCGTGCTTTAATCGCCTTCTGACCGTAGCTTCACATTAGTGTGGTATCGGTCGTCTACAGTATCTGTTGTTACTGTGGTGCAGGAAGGTGTAGCAGTTGTCCAACAATCTCACAGTTGTTGGTTCAATCCCCAACTCCTCCGGTCACATGTTGAAGTGTCCTTGAGCAAGACACTGAACCCCAACTTAGTTGCCCCCGGTGAGTGTTGGCCAGCTGCATAGTGATTGTGTGTGAACAGATGAATAAGCATTTTGACTGCCAATAAGTAGAACATTTACCATTTTGGCAACAGGGATGTTTCAAGAATTATGCCAATTTACCTAATAATTAATATACTTGTTTTATAGTTACATGTTGCTTATATTCTTTTAGAAGACATATTTGTTAAATGATAGCATATTAAGGCCACATCGTGGTACGACTTCACTAAAAACGTAATATTATCAGTGCATCCTATTGTTATTAGACACATAAGAAAAGTAAGAAATAATCAGCCCATGTACATGGATATTTTAAATGTAGTTTACAGAAACATTATTTGTGAGGTTTGATCTCATCACAGTTTAAACTATAGGACTCCATCTCATTATTTTGTGTTGTCAGAGCTCCCACAGGTTCAGCATCAGCGTCTGAACTCCTTTGTTTGTTCTAACTGAATCTCGTACAGGAAAGGACTGTAACAATCAGGAGGCAGACGATTGGAGGGTTTGGCCTCAGCATCAAGGTAATTTACACCCCCATCTTCTTTAAATTAAGTCTGAACAAGTCAACCCACAAGCCAGTCCACGTATAAATGCCTCTCCAATCATTAGTGACCAGCATTTATCCTTTTTCATCAACAAAATAATTTATATCAGCCCCCAGATCTGTCATGTCACTGATGACCACGCATCATGGTCCCCCCGCCTTGCTGAACCAGCTGGAGGCTGTTTATGCAATTTAAAGGACACAATCAAAAGCATCAAGTCCTGAAGGGGTTCAGGACTTCCGATTTCTGAACAGTGCTACTAGTTTAACCACTGTCAACATCAGTGTCTAAAAAGCACATTTTTTAAAATGAACATTTTTAGTATACATTTTAGTGGTTTCCTTATTATTTATATTAATTAAGTAATTAATTAATTTATATAACGTATTATATTGTATTGTCCAACCAAAGGTTTTCAGTAGGTGTTGATAAGGCCTCTTCTTCAGTGGCCTCTCTGACCTGAGGTGTCCCTAAAGGCTGTACCCATGGCCTGCTGCTGTTCTCCGTTTACATGCAAGATATTTAATCCACAAACACAATATTGATTAACGTTGCTACTGTATTTAGATGCTTTATGTACTTTACATCTGTTAATATCAACAAATCAAGTGTTGGATATGTCAAAATGCCCTCCAGCTACAGGGAAATAAATCCGAAATAATTGCATTTGTCCCTCCAAAGTCTATATCACCTCAACAGAGCAGTCTTGGCTCCCTGCCTACAAATATCAACCTGTCAGCCCGGCTCAAACCAGGCTCAGTGTATTTTTGGACAGTGATTCCTCCTTTTCCAAGATTGTTGTCCAATCACACTTTCTCCAGCTGAGGAGAATTTTAAATACCGAGTTCTGTCACTCTCATACTGACCTTGAGAAAGTCATACATGCTTTTACATCATCACGTCGTCATCATTGTAATTCACTGGGTTCAGGGTGGAGCATATTTTGCCTGATGTTTCTCCAAATGCAGCTCAGGTGTGTTTTTGGTCTGTCTTCACTGGGTACCTGTCCGTTTTTTACTGATTGTAAACTTTTACTGATTATGTTTAAAGCACTTTCTGGGCTGTCTCCCAGGGCCCCTCTGGCTTTTCCTAAGTCACGTCTCAAGACTAAATGTTTTTCAGTCAGGCTCCCTGAGGTCTAACACTCCCTGTCATCTGTGACTTGCATCTTTCAAATGTCATCATTGTTTCACTTTCCCACATTTTATCTTATCTATTTAATAGTTTCACCTTTTTAATAACATTTTTATGGACTTGAGTGGTCAGACTCTGATTTGTTGGCCTGTCCGTTATATCTTGATTCTCATATATAAAGCGTTTTGTAGCTCATGAAAGGTGCTTTATGAACAAAATGTATTATTGTTGTTTTCATAACTTATTCAACTCCAAGAACAGCATTAGCAGAGGAACTCACTGAAAACTAAATTGATGTTAAGCATTTTTGTTTTGTTCTGCATTAGTGAAACCTGTGTAATTACGTTCAGTTTGTCTCCACAGGGTGGAGCAGAGCATAAAATCCCTGTTGTGATATCAAAAATATCAAAAGAACAAAAAGGTATATTGTCATTAATTGCTACTCATACCATTCTGCTCCTCTAGTTTGTTGTTACTGAAGGAATCTTCTTTTTCCAGCTGAACTCTCTGGGCTACTTTTCATTGGAGATGGCATCCTTCAGGTAAAATAGCAACGTGCACACAAACGTCTGTTTACACATCGCATGCTGCTCAGCAAAACAACACAAAGTGCATCTTTAATAATTTAGCTTACATATGTTCACAAAACTGTGCTGAATCATTTTGTACGCCTATATGTAAATCAGGCATCTCAAAGCTTTCTAAAAAATATCTCTCACATCTCTTCTCAGTCAGCTCATGTGATGCACAGGCAGCCAAAGACAGTCAGTGTTCATGGCAACTGTGGATGTGACTCTGTTGTTTACAGTTTTCAGCGCAGATGCCATAACAGTTATTATGCTTGCTTCATTAATCATTTTGAAGATAGCACTGCAATGATATGAAGCCAGCAGTATTATTTAGGGTAACCATGTTACTGTTGTTTCTAGATAAATGGAATAAATGTTCGAAGCTATCGCCACGAGGAAGTGGTAAGCTGTCAGCTCATATCTCATATCTTCTTACACTGCAACAACTCTGTTAGCAGCTTATCCTCATTCACTTTACGATTTGTATCTTTTTGACATGTAAATCCAATTTTGTCTGTTTCATCCCCCTTTTTTAAAATGTAACTGCAAGAAATATTTGTAAGGACCAAAAAAAAAAAAAAAAACAATATATAAGATAATGCCTTATCTTGGATTTCCATTCTTAGCTAGAAATTGTCATGCCATGTTTCATCACAGTAGGGAATCAGCAGAACACCTCACAGTTTGCAGCTTCTGCAGTAAAAAAAAAAATACCCTCATGTGTTTGTAACCTTCCAGGTCCAGGTTTTGAGAAATGCAGGTGAAGAAGTGACTCTTACTGTCTCTTTTCTAAAGAAGACTCCAGCCTTTCTGAAACTGCCCCTGTGTGAGGACTGCACATGTAAGAAACCTCTACACACACTCTTTAATTAAAGTATACAATCACCATTAGAGCTGTGGAAAATAATTAATTAGGTATATTTATAGCGGGTATTATTTTCTGTCTAGGACCGGTTGTCCTGGTGACAATAGACTAAAGGCTGAAGAGCCACTTTGAGAAAAATAAAGAAATTCGGCTGATAATCTTTTTTTGTTTTGGACTTGACAAGCACCAAATAAAAATCCTACTTTACGGAGGATTGTAAAGAAACTGAGAAAATTGACATTGCTCATTGTGGTGCAACTGATTGCTCTTGCATGGGGAAACTTCAGCCTGTCATTAGAGATGAAAGCTTTATACAATCCTTTTATATGCACGTATACAGCCCAGGTTGACTGGCCATCCAACCACTCGGCTGAATACAAATTGGCACATAGCAGGAGCCCACAAAGAAAACAAAGTAACACGGTTTAGTTGATGGCTGTGATTCACCTCAGGCGGAAACCTTGGAATAAATGGAGGTGTTACTCTGCATTTGGAAGGTTTATTGTTTTTTTTCTGTTGCTGCTGCACTTTCAGGCATTCCCAGCGACCAGAGTAGTGGGACCTCCTCTCCTCTGTGTGATAGCGGCCTGCACTTGAACTACCACCCTAACAACACGGTACTCTTATTTGACTGACTGATTCTGTAACCATGCAGCAGCCTCCCCATCACCAGAAAATTGTTTCCATGCAACTGTCACTGCTTGCTGATAACCACGAAGCACTGTCTTTATCTTTTGAGGAGGCTGAATCAGCTTTGGCTTCCTCTGCCTGCCTGTGCACCTGAGATGAGAGCAGCGGCAGGCTCTTGACATGTCGCTGTTTGAAATGTGCAAGGTGGGAAACGACAAGCTCTCCTAAATTGTCTTTCACACTTGTGCAGGACACGCTGTCCTGCTCATCCTGGCCCACGTCCCCTGGGCTTCGCTGGGAGAAGAGATGGGTGGACCTGCGCCTTATTCCTCTACTACACTCTCGGCTGTCGCAGCACATCCCAGGCTCTGATGTCTGTAGGTGAGCTGTGAGACTTCATTCTGAAGGGTCAGTGATGTCTTTTCTTGCTTGCAGAGCTAGTGTCTCCCTATTAGGCTCTACAGAACCGCAGAGCTGAGATCTCTTATCTTTTAAATGCTACCAGGTTTTCACATGGCCAAGACTCCTGCTCCATCTGTGAAAATGTGTTCAGCACGCATTTAGTATCCCCCTTTTCTGTACTGTGGGATAGACCTTTTGAATAGATGATCCTTGATATAATAAAGCATTAAGCTGTTAATAAATATAATTTCCGTTTGCTGCACTCTGGATGATAGCAACAGTAATTTTATGGATTGGCACTTAATGGACTACGCTTGTGGTTTGGCATGTTTTAGCCCATTAAATGAACACCGAATAAGAGTGACATAAGTTTTTTCATTAGACTTATTAAAGGATTTTTAGATTTACCCTAAAACAGAGTTAAGATTAAGGTGGACTTTAGACTTTAAGCCATATGGAGCTAGTACTGTATTTGCTTTATCATGATAGGAACAGTTCAGCATTTGTTTGTTGCTGAAAGTGACATACGAAGCTCCATATAGCTGTAATTGGACGTGCACAGCTAGAGCCCGGAGATTGTCATATAAAGACTAGAAGCAGTAGGAGAAGTTAACCTGGCTTTGTCTGAAGTTCACATATACAATTATCTCCTCCACTGCTCACAATGGATTTTTCCTAATCGCATTGAAAATGGAAAATAAGTCGTGATTTTAGGTGCATAGCTGAAATCCTGCACAGAGCATCTGTTTGCTGGCTATGTGTGGGTGTATTAGCTAAGCTAACAGTCTCCTGGCCCCAGCTCCATACACAATGCACAGCTATAGGAGTTATTGATGTTTTGATCCAGCCCTCAGCAAGAAAGCACATCATTATGTTTTCCCAAAATGTTCAACTCTTTCTTTAAGGATGCCATGTTTATGAAGTAGCTCCTAAAAGTAGCAATTTTCGGCAGCCACATTCAAATCTCATAGGAAAGGAAACGTTTTCAAAGAGCCCCCACCTGAGTTTTGCTGGAATGAAAAGGAATAATAGTCTATGGTGTCTTATAATACAGTGCCACTTGGCCAAGATGAAAATGAAAACATGTTGTAGAAATTAAATATTGCATGCAGTGTTACTATTCATTGCACATTTTTAGCTTCCTCTTTTGAAACACAGGGAAACTAATCGTTTTTGGGAAAGTTAGAAATCACTGCAACTACGTATGATCCGTTTGTAATTTGTTGCTAATGAGCTAATCTTCCCTGGGTCGTTTTATTTTCTAAATTCTTCCAGGAAAAATGCTTTCCAGGTTATAGCTGTGGATGGAGTTTGCAGCGGAGTCATTCAGTTTCCCACAGCTGAAGATTGCTTGGAGTGGCTTCAGGCAATAGCAAGCAACATTTCCAGTCTCACCAAGCACAATGTGAGTATGAAACAATAATACTTGTTAGCTTTGCCGCCTCTCGCCGTCCCCTGTGTAAAGCAATAAGATATTGCGTTGAGTTTTAATGCAACAGACATTCAATTTGCGGCTCGTCTAACAGTCCTCGTGCAAATGTCACAACATTAAGTAGACACATATTAATGTCTTTTTTACACTATGAGAAAAGTACACACTTATTTCTAACAGCCCGGGGTCAAAATAGCAGCATTCGCACTGTACCGCACTCACTCCCTCCAGCTAAACCCTATACCTGTATTATTGATAATTCATCACTATATATCATATAATAATGATACTGAGAGGCAGCAGGAAACTAAAAAATAATGATGCACTATTCTTTCATTCATAGTGAACATATTTTTCCTCCTCGACCACAGCTGAAAACGAAATGCGCTTCTGTGTTTCCAGATGAGTGATGGTGCTCAGCAGGGGAGTCAAATACAAATACCGCTAACAAGCTCCATCATGTGTGGTGGCGCAGACAAAATGCGTCTTATTTTGACACATTTATCAGCATATTTAGATCATTTTTTTTCCCATTTCCGTGCACTGAAGTACGGTGTAAGTTACATTTCTAGACGGTTATGGTCGGCTGTCAGTATGACGCAGTCGACATAAAGCAAGCAGCAGCAAAACCCCCAAATTTGTAATTAGCATCTGTCCATTGGTGTGACTGTGTGTGTGTGTGTTAGAGTGATGCCTGTGTGTGTGTGTGTGTGTGTGTGTGATTCTCTGGGGAATAATGGAGCCCTGGTTAATTGGAGTGGACAAAGTGAGGGATGTACTAAACATAACACCGGTGACTCACTGCCAGAATAGCCTCAACAATGGAGAGAGAATTTCTCACTTTGGCCTTGGCATTCACTGAGGTGTGTTACTGTGTGCGCTAGTAACCCAAACCAATGTAGGACCTGCTGAACAGAGAACAGATGTCTAAATGGAAATATTACTGGGTATGATTTGGGAGTGGCTGAAACATCGGTGATGTAAATTAATAATAGGTTTCTGTGTTTTGATTGAGTGTGAGTGGATTTCATTTTAAAGGATAGATCATCAGTCTCAGAGTCAGTGTTCTGAAGTTTCCTGTTCTCTGTTGCATAAACACAATGTTCACTGTAGTTTCAGGTTAACAGGGTCCACTTGTGTCTTCAACTATGTTTAAGTAATAAAAAGGGAAAAAATGGATGAGAGCTACTGTATATAGTCTTATATTAAAGGGTTCTGATGATGCGCTTGAGATTAATAACAGATTAGTGACAGTCTACCCAGTGCATTTACAGTATAATTCAGTAAGGAGAGATCAATAATGCACCAAATAGCATTTATTGAGTCACCACAGGTTCATTGGAACACGTAGGCCAGTCGCTGTAGCTGATAGGAAAAACCTTGGGGCTACATACTGATGGTGGTGAAATAAGTCAGAATAGGGAAGTTAGGTCAACACTCCCCAATCGCCCTTCGGAACAAAGTGATGATGGGAGGGGGTGGGTTGCATATACATAGGTGTAAAACTGAATATTTGAAGAAGGGTCTTTGCAAACAGATTAGCTAGAATTCCCCATTTAGGAGTCGTGGGGGAAAATGTTCTTCAATTAATTTTTGTTTCATATACATCATTTTATATTTTTACTCGTAACTTTTCATTACACATATCTCTGCTCATTTTCACTTTTTATTAATTTGTAATTATATGATGTGTTGATATGTTTTGTCTTTCTATTTCTTTGCATCCAATTGCTCTTTAGGGACAATTAAAGGCATTTATTGACTGATTGATGAGGCCACGGATGACTCCCAGAAAGACCTTTAAAACACGAGAAACTGTAAAACTAGAGAATATACTCGGGGCATTTGTATCATCAAATGTTCACCTGCTTTCAACAGTCATAATAAATATTCATAGATTGACCTTTTTAAGGAATGAAACAGAATGAGCTGCTCTTATTAAACCAGAATTCTTGCAAATGAGACGTACAAGCAGCGGACATAAATAGCACCAACATCTGAAAACATATGATAATAATGGGTCTAGTAAAGAGTAGGCTCACCCTTTGCTTCGATAAAGCGTCAGTCTTTTTTGGTTCACTGTCAGACACTTGAACCTGAGCCATTTGCAGTCAAATAATGCAGTCAAAAAAAAAAAAACGCCTCCAGTTCTCTGAGCGATTATGGAGGAGTGAATCCACTCTGTGCTTCACAAACTCCAATAAAGGTTCAGTGATGTTCGAGCCTGACTGGGGAGGCCATCCCCTGTTCATGAAAATGCTTCTGAATTTGTTTAGCAGGGTATTTCAAGGCATCATTGAAGGAAATATGAGAACATTATGAAGGGAAGCATTTGCTCCATTGGCCCTAATGACTCCCACTTGTCAGCTACACAGCAGAGCTGCACATATTGTAGGCTGAAAGGTTTCTTTGGCTTTTGCCAAATGTGATTTTGAATCAAATTAGATGAAGAAATCAGGTTAAAGTATGACTCATATCTAATGACTCATTACTTCTTTGTTTAGGTGTAATACTCCCTACATCAGTTTATGTGTCTTTATGCCTTGGCCTTGAATACAAGTAATTTCGGAATTGCAGCTATGCTTTTCAAATTCCCAGCTTTTTTCCAACCGATCTCAGGATGAACAGTTTCTGCTGAGACTCAAGCTCAAAGGTGCTGATTTAATTCTGTGGCAATTTCTGAGTCTGTACTTGAGTGAGATTTAGCAGCTCTACTGTTAAGCGTCTGTCTGTCCCTGTTGGCGAACTTTGACTCGGTGTCCATGTGTGGTACGTGCCACAAGTATTTCTGGAGCTCAGGTAGTCGCTTCATTTGTTGAACTGTAGGTGAGATTTTTGAAAGACTCACCAAAAGTCATGCTTTACTTGCAGGAATATGCACTTAATCAACCATCTGTGGATAAAATTAACATTTTCCACTTCCAGATGAAGTTATGTATCATTTTAACTAAGCTTAGTGTCATTTTCATTTTGTTTTAGTAATGGCCAGAGTTCACCTGGCAACATGATATTCTTGCTGTAAACTTAGAGAACTGTCTCCAAATTTCCCTTCTACAACTCTGTGGAGATGTTTCTCAAAAATGTTTAAATACCAAAGCAATAATAAAAAAAAGAAGCATGGTTCTTAAATTGTTACATTCATTGTGATACAACTCAAATTTAACCATGATAAAATAAACAATAAATATAAAACTGTACAAGATTAATTTGTGTTATTATTACAAAAGGTTACTTCTTATAAAGCAGAGGTGGATTTAATTCCTTTATTATAACTTTATTAGAGATGTGACAAAGGGTCCAGAGTTAATGTGGTTCATGGTCAGTGTCTTACCCCTAAAGCCCAGAGCTCACAGTCAATGGAAAGTGATGAATGATGCAGCGTTAAACACTGCAGCACAGTGAGAGTGGTAGAGATTATGGAGTTAGAGGATACGTTCACAAATTTGTCATCTGTCTTAAAACAATAGTCCATGTAAACATTTACACAGTTTTTAGTTTGCTGTTGTTATTTTTTTTTTTTGTTCATTTTGATTCAAATGACCTCACAAAGAAATATTTAGTAGGCTGATTATGAATATTAAGAGAGAAAATAACTTTCCCCTTTTTATGTCTTTTAGTGACAGGACATAACATTTTAAACTGTGTGACATTGGCATTGCATGGTGATGAGGATGATGATGCAGACGGGTGCAGCTCTGTTTATTCTTCACTCGTTTAACATAAAATTATGTGAGAAATTATGTCTTAATAATGTGCTCTCTGAGAATAACGGCAAGACTGAAGTGTACTGGCTAGTTAAAGATTAGTTTTTGATGCATTTTCAGTGTACTGTTAGTCTCAATACTCCATTAATTCAATAAAGGGAAAGCGTCCAATATAAAGATGGAAGTTTTATGCAGAAAAAGGTGCAACTTTGGCAGTTAACTTGTGAGAATCTAAACTGCTATTAGCATAGTAGCACTACAAAAAGCTCTGAATACATTTTCGATTACGTAAACATTTAGAGAGATGCATTAATGTTGTACAGTAATTAAAGTTGTCACATAAAAATGGTAAAGAAAGTTCACATTTTTTGAAATAGAACTATTGCACCAGAGCCTACATTTGTACTTGAGTGTGTGTTTGTTGTCACTTTTGGACAGAGTGAAAGGATTTGCTTTAAATTTTAAAGAACTAACCCCCACAGCCTTCTCTAATTTGTGTCAGAGGCGGGTTAGACCTGCAGTTACTGTGATCGGTCACAACAGCCCCCGGCTACATCTGAACAAACCCACTGTCACTGCTGTGAACCCAGCTCACATCTTCACAGTTTTCCTTTCAGTTCCTCCACTGAAAAAACATAACACCAAAAAAACCAAAAACAAACCTCTTGTTTTCTCCCTCGGCTCAAACTTGAGCAGCATCTCACAACAAGCTGCTGTGACTTGTTCTCTCCTCCATAGGAGGACGCGGAGCTGGTGCGGACAGCTTAATTTGGTGTTCAGCTCCTCAGAAGTTATATTGATGGTATAGCGTGGATTAGGAGCAAGTGATACCTGTGATCTGAGCACAATGTGTTCATTTAAAGCCTGACTGCTCTCTCAGCCGTTTCCCTTCTTTTCCCTGAAAGAATGGATTTTTTTCAATGGATTTTTTTTTTAAGAACAGACCCGGGTCTCTGACTCTATCTCATTTTGTAATTTGCATGCATTGAATAAATAAAGTGGGTGTGGTATCCCTTCAGTGCTGTAGTTAACATGTTAGCATCAGTACTCTGATTGTGAAGCCCTACAGGGGCCTGCAAATATTTTTAAATTCTGCCAGTAATTGGCGGCTGATTGTTAGCAGGAGATCTTTTAATGAGTCACTGGTGTTCTTGTTAAATTTAACAGGTGAAGAAGATTAACCGAAATTTTCCAGTTAACCAGCAGGTAAGTGCTTGTGTTCATTCTGCCGCCGAGCTCCTGCTGCTTGTTTAGATTTTCTCTCTGGCTAAGCTGACATTAATTTGTGTATTTTACCTTTATCTTAAAAACCCTAAGCAGATCTTAACCAAATCAGTCAGAGAAAGGACTCAGTTCTATCTTACAAGCTATTGCAACACATGGAGAGATTTTGCATCATTAAAGTCAATCTGCTGAGAGATCATCAGAAAACAACTTAAGTGCCTTCAGTCATGTAACACTCAGTGTCGTCTCGCAGTCTAAACATGGCCGTTTCTTACTCACTCATTCTGGTTTGGGCTTTTTAAAAGATTTTAATGTGTGAATTCACCTGACAGTTCATTCAAGAAATGTTAAAGCATCAGACATGACTTCTTGTTCCGAAGCTTCCCCATCCATCGAAAAAGTCCAAACAGAAAAACCTTTTTTTTTATGTGTGGTGTAATCATCTTGTCTTTAATCCGTAGTGATAGAATTAAAAATTATTTCTGTTTTCTCTTCACCTTATTTTTCACTTTATGTTTTCTTCCTGCATGTTGAAGTGGACAATAAACGCCATGAAACACTTATAAATGTATCTGTCACTTGAGTTGACCTCCCCGACCCACCACTTAACACACGGCGACTTGTGTGAACACTGGGAGTTGTGAGCAGATAAACATTGCAAATGTGATTTGAACAGGTGTTTTTTCTCCTTTTTGTCCCATGGTACATAATCAGATTAAGAGTAAAAAAAATTGCTTTACAATATATATGTAATGTGACATGAACAAATCCAAATTGCTCCTGAATATCTTAAACATTCATGGTTAATTATTTTTTTGAAAATAGTTGTTTTTGAGAATAAAAGTATTTATCAATAATTAAGTGAAATAAAATAAATTATTGATATTGCATTTACGCATTTTATAGCATATTTATATCTCATACTAAAAACTTGATTTGATCAGTTTTTATATTGTTATTGAAGTTTGTCTGTTTATCAATTATGGAGGATTCACAGTTTAAATGTTTAAATTTAATATTTAAAAATGTTTTCTTCTGTGCTTAAAATGTCATTATAATGTGTTGAATGAATATTTATTATTATTATTATTATGAATATACACAGACTGATCCTACATTTAGATTTAAATATATACGGGTGTAAGAAACCATTGTGGGTGATGCTCCAATCCAACATACAGGACTGATGAATATTACTGGATTTGTATTTTTTTCCAGTGAAGTACTTTGATTTGAAAAAATACTTGTCTAATGAATGAAATCCCTTAAATAGTTGGTCGCAAACCTCAAGTAATAGCAATAATCCTGGTTTCCAAGTGTTAACTAAGAGTTCAATACTAACCCTAACCCGATCCCCAAAGTGTTCTAGCCTGCAGTGTCTTTATGGACCAAGTAAAGCAAACAAAAAACTGCTGTCCTCTACCTGACTGCTATTTTGCAGAGTTTCCTGCAGCTAATAAAATGATAAACAGTCAATACAAAATAAGCCTTTTAACAAAAATCACAATTCACACGAAGTAATAAAGTGATATTTTACTGAGCCACAGTAAGATCTTAACACCTGACTCCCCAGTCTCTGCTCTGCTATCTGCATGTCCCATTTTAAAATTAATCATGACATTCAGAGACAATGGCCTTTCTCTCTGGCTGCATCTTCACATTGACTAAACCTGCTGTGGCTTTCCTCTCTGGGTTAACAGCAGTTTCCAACATTATTTGGGGTGAGAATTTATCCTAAACTCTCTTTAAATAGAAAACTAGCGAAGCTCTTACTGATTTGTTGAAAACATAAAGGTTTCATGAGACCTACTTCTCATTCCTCAATGTCACAGACACTCTGTCATGGCAAAAATGACAACTACATAAAACACAAGCATTAAAATGTAATAATACTTGATTTTCCTTCAGACACTTAGCTGGACTGAGTAGAAATAGAAAGCAGTGTCTGTCTTAGACATGAATATAAACATTACAAAGTGCTATTGGTTTCTAAATATTATGTCTGATACTAATTAAATTCAGTATTACAGTAGAAAGTCATGTGTCAGGTTGAACGGGCAATAAGGGTTTTTATTTTCAGATTTAAATAATTTGGACATAAAAACTTTCTATGGAATATGTCTTCAAATCTGTAATTTACTAATCATTGTAGAAATGATCTGTAGAAATGAACCTAGAAACAAAACTTATCTTACTGTGGTAAAGGTCAATGCCTCCTGTGACCCACACTCACTGAGCACCACCAGCAGCTGTACAGAAATATTTGCTTGCAAAAAGTTTTTTAGTTGGCTCTTCTCAGACAAGATCAGCTTTTTCTGTTTGATTGGTAACTCATGCTGCATTCTTATTTATTGTCACGTGACTAATACTGGAAGGGTTCTGCAGAGCATCGCGAAACATAGTAGTCGTCAGAAGAAGACATTGGAGCAGTGAGAGAAAGGGAGCAGAGTGGATTTGGAGCCTCACAGGAGCTTTAGTTGCATATTGTAACTTCAATGTAACAAAAGTAGAAATACTCACAGAAATACTAACAGAAATACTCACACAATGACCCATTTTTGGGATTTTGTAGAAACCACAACTGAGACATAAAAAAATAGATTATTTTCACACTTAATGTAATGGAGTAAAAGTATAAATTTATGTAAAATGACAAAGTATCTCAACATTGTGCTTAAGTATAGTCCTTGATAAACTAGTACTTACTAGTTACTCTTAATAAAGACCCTGTAAAAGCTGTTGTGCGCATGGTTTTAAACAATCTTTTGAGTTTGACATAACATAAAATTCTCCTCAACTTGATTTATTCATTTTCATACCCTTTGATAGATTATCTACATGGGCTGGGTCGACGAGAAGGAGCAGGACTCAGTTCAGGACCGAATGTATTCACCAAAGTTCCTCGCTTTGAGAGGCTCCTCACTCTTCAAGTTTTCAGCACCTCCTGTAAGATTGATCCGTCTTTATTTTAACTTCCTGTCCCATAACTGATGTTGTTCTTCTCTACGGTGGGATTTTTTCACTTGATGTTAATGTGTTGTACACGGAGAGGATGCTTTCCTGCTGGAAATAAGGAAACAGTTCAATCATAATCATGTGCTGCATTGATCTTCCTCCCGATTGATGATGATCATTTATCTGTTTACACTCTGCCAGCGACTGGAGTGATTATGACAAGGGGGATAAGCTGTCGATGGTTGTGAAGATGGGAAAAGATTGATAGATAACTGAAATTGCCTGCTCGACTTGCATGTGACGATGTAAATGGAATATGCTAATGTGATGGTTGCTCGGATAGAAGAACCTGCTTGTTCAACATTGAGACAAGATTTTAAAACTCTGACGACCAGTAACCTGTGAGAAATAATTCCCCTCCAGTGGCAAGATGACAGCTTTGAATTCATTCATTAATAATGACTGTGCTATCCCTTCCCCTAAACAGTGATTCTCCAACCCAAGGAACTGCAACTAGTTATTCCGCGTGTTAAAGCTGTGGATGTTTTAAAGCCGTTCACTAAATATTTCTCAGTGGTTGCTCACAGTACTGCAGCAGAAACATTTCCCTGTGGCCCTAGAAGCATTTCTCCACTCCACTAATGAGAAAAGAGGTGTCTGTAAAACTGTTGACAGGACACCACCAACTGCAAACAAGTTCCGTCTTCACTCTTTCTATTGGGAAGCTTTAGTGCTTGAACCTCTTACACTGCTAAAACCATTATCATGTATTATAATGGGACATCTATGGGGAAACTGGGAACGTGCCACACAACACCAAAACCTTTAAGGACCCAAGTCACTAATCACTGTTTTTGAATCGGGATCCATGGTTCATCCGTGGTTGAAGAATGGATGACTATGTGGTAAAAGCAGTAGTTCAAAATACGACCTCCCCAAAACCAATAACACAAAGGCAAAAGTGCAGGGAGTGGATTAACAGATGTAGGTTGGTGAGTGGAATCTGTCACAGCCCGAAGGCAGAGACACTCCCTTCCTTTAGAGACTGTAAAGCTTTTATATCTGATACAAACATTAGTGAATGTTGCATTGTAGGTATTTGTGTGTGTGATGAACACAGAACTCTAGCTGTAAACATACAACAATATTGGTTTGCAAGAAAGCCTTAACTTTCTAAATGCGCTATTCTGCAAACAAACCACTAAAAGTCAACAATATATTTGTGACATTTCCAGGTGACAACATGGGACTGGACCAGAGCAGAGAAAAGCTTTACTGTGTATGAGATAATGTGCAAGATTTTAAAGGTAAGGCAGCTGCTTTGATTGCATTTCTTTCATTTAGAGAAGCAAACTTCACAGTGAACACACTGAGAGAATATAAATCAGAAAGCGGAATATGACATATGCTCTTAAAGAACTTACTTATTTATTCAAATGTGTTCTTCAGTCTCACAGACACACTTAAGGTTCAGACAAAGGGGACGCACTTAAGAAGCTAGGTGAGACGATGCTTAGTCTATATTGTTTTAACATTATTGTGCTTAGACTTTTTGGCTTTATTAGCTTAGCTTAGTTTCTTTTCTTTTTTTTTACTGAGAGAGACAGAGCGAACAGGAGAGACAGAATCCTCTAATGAGGCTGCTGATTAGAACTGTTTCCTGTCCTGACCTTGCCTGGCTGTGTGTGTTGGTGCAAAGGACAGTGTATATGTCACAACGGTAGAGAGTTTGCTTTAGGTGCTGTTGCTCGGAGCAACTTTTGTTGTAGCAACTGCACAGAAATAACAGCTTAAGGCTTAAAATGTATATCGACTATTGAGTTAAACCCTCCCCAGTCAACAGATGCATTTGCCTCTGCTTCAAAATTTAAACATTCATGTGGAAAAAGCAAGAACTCTGCTGGAGTAGTCTGTGTTGATTTATTAACATGATTAATCCTGACATGACATGTCCACAGCTGCTCTACACTTTTTGAAGTTTCTCCTTCTGAAGGCAGCAGGGTTCATGCACCAGAGACCAGTGTGATTACACATGACAATTTGCTATAATTATCTTGATTAAATCACATGCAAATGACAAAAGATGATACAAATGCATCTCTCTCACACACACACACACACACACACACACAGACACACATACACAGACACACACCTCTACATCAGAACTCTCTATTCTCTGTTATCCTGTGGACATCAGATGTCCGATGCTCATTAATTGTGTGTGTCCTGACCTTATTTCCAGCTTTCTTGACTTTTTCAGTTCCTCTTTTATTCTTGAAATACCTTATGGTGCAATTACTGCTCTATGAAACGACACCCTTTATGAGTTCACATTATTTTGTTCATTCTCTGTAGGTCCCAGGTCACTTTGGATTTTCAGCGTGCGATTCCTTATTTTGTCACTCATTATGGTTCATTTTATTCATATGAATTCACATATTTAACCACATGTTACCTATTGTATGTACTGGTTCATTGTACTTGTTTAAAGCTATAAAAAAGACACATTATAGCAAAACATTGTTAGGGGTTAAATATAAACCATAATCACTATAGATTGAAAGACACTTCCAGGAAACATGCACTGCTGTTGCTTTGTCTTATTTCCACATCACTCTGCCCATCTGATCAGCATGGCAGTTGTACTGTCCTATCTTAGGAAAATGACCTTCTGGACAAGAGGAAGCACTGCTTCAGTGTCCAGACAGAATGCGGGGAGGACATGTTCTTCAGCGTGGAGCTGGAGTGTGAGCTGCTGATTTGGGAAAAGGCTTTTCAGATGGCCACTTTCCTGGAGGTGGAGAGAATACAGGTCTGCCCCTCAGCAGTAGGCAACATGCAGCGAATTGTCATGATGTCATTCTAACATGCGGTATTTTCTCAGTCATTTTAGAACTAAGAATGAAAATACTCATTTGACACTTTCAGCAGCGTCAGAGAGGCTGTTGCGTCCTTGCGGGTAACATCTCGTTTTGCTTTTCTGCAGTGTAAAACCTACGCCTGTATCATGGAGAGTCACCTTATGGGACTTACAGTTGACTTCAGTATGGGCTTCGTGTGCTTTGATGCTGCTTCAAAGGTGAGTATGGAACAGTCCTTTAGCATCAAAAAAATTATGGAAAACAGATCCTTTCCCGGGTGATTTCAGACAACAGTGAAATATCGCAATGTCTCAGCTTCTATCTCTCTCTCTCTTTCTCTCTTTTCCTTTTTTTTTTTTTTTGGTGCTGTTAACTTATTCTGCTCTGTGTGCATTTTGGGAATATGAGCACATTTGTTTTGACGGCTGGTTCCCCCCAGCCCAAACCTCTCACTCCTGCCTGGAGTTCATCTTGGCCTTTCCCCAACTCTGAGAGCCATGCAGACTTCTCCACTGGTGCACATTATGTGGATGAACAGGACACAAGCGCTGCCATATTGTTCTCTAAGATTTTGGCCCCAGTTACTGCAATGAGATGCAGCAATGTCCCCCAAGGATGATAAAAGCGTTGCCAGCTTATTGTTTACAGAAAGAAATGCTAAAAATACAGTCCATAGTATGTAAACTACAATGGCAGACAGTGCACTGCATGCAATTACTCCATAATTAATAGCTGCTACTGGCAAATTTCAAAACCAATTTAAAAAATGTGTTTCAAACAAAGGCAGCACAAATATAACAACAAACTGAGTTGTAATCTGCTGTCTTAGGACCAAGTGACATGTTCCATAGTTCTAGTTTTTTGCCCATTAAAGCAGTTTAAAGCACTACATTTTTAAATAAATCTCAATTGGAGCTTGCTGACAGAACCGAGACGTCAATTGCACAATGATTTATAACATAAAGTATGAAGCTCTGAAGGTTTAAATTAGCTACCTGTGAGTAAGTCTGAGTGCAGAGACAGACTACAGCACCCGAGAGACCTGATGGATGCACTGTATAAAGCACTTGGTTCCATCTAATAAATAAAAAAGTGTGAACAGCAGCATTCTTATATATAGAATGATGGGTGTGCATGGAACAAATGAGCTAATCTGTCAGGAGTCAGGACAGGGTTAGAGCCAGCTGTTGCTTTAATTTTAAGCTTTATTATATTACCAGAAAAACAAACCCAGCAGAGAAACAGCAAGCGAATATAACAAGGTTAACATGAACCTGACAGTCGGCATTTACAGTTAAAGGGTCTGGAAATTGGTTCTTCGTAGGAAAGTGTTTTTATAATCTACAATGTAATGTACAGGTTCTTATTCCACAGCGTCAGAAATTGCCGCGTCCTCAGACGTCAAATTCTGCTGATTTTATACCCCTTAGCACATGACATTGATTATCAAAAAAAAAAGGGTTAAGTAAGAAAATTCAGGCTAATGTTACTTTAATAAACAACTACAGTCAGGGTTAGACACCAAAACCTCATGGTAAAGCTAAGTTAGAAAACAAATTACATAAACACAATAAAACACAAATGTGCTTACTTCGTATATTAACCACGTGCAACACATTGTTACATGTGATTGGGTCTCATGTATATTTAAGATTCACTGTATATACGCATATATATGTATTAAGAAAAATATTTAAAAAACAAGAAAAAAGCATTTCCTGATACTGAGTGAAATCTAGTTAGAAAGCAGAAAAGTCAAAACACTAAAAAGTAATGAACAAATAATTGAAACGGGTGCTCTGGGTGCTGGTAATATGATTTTATAACATAGTTATATGCAAACTTTATAAAAATAAAAAAGAGAGAAAAACCAAAACATCCAATAGTTGGAGGATCACTGTGCCTTGCATACAAATGTTTTTGGAACAATATTCACTTCATATGAATAATAGCATTTAATAGCATCCAGTTCAGCGAACGCATTAATTGTTGATGCAGGGGAACTTTACTGGTCTGATTGTGCTTTGGAGATACCACACAATAAAACAGTAGAAACTAGAGGAAACTATATTATGAATTATTGATAATATGACTTTGACACATAGAAACTCAAGCACATATTCACATATACATTATGAGAAAATAAAGTAGCACAGACTTCTCCATACGGGACATTATACAGTTCTAGGTGTTTGTGACTGACAGGAAGGAGCTGGTGGTGACATCACATGTATCAATAGTAGGCGAACATACAGGTTTTTAAATGCAAAGTAGGAGATGTGGCACTTGTCCTGTTTAGACTCTGATAAGTCAAAAACAAAATTAGTATCACAATAATGCTTTTGTGTTAATGTTAAACATTATATCTTATTAGCTTTAAAATGATAGTGGAAAAGACAAGTCCTTCAGTTTCCTGACAAAATTCAAATTCACCAAGTTTGGAGATACTGTAGGTGGTTTTCACTAAACAAAATAAGCATGAAAGTGCTATCGGAGAGTAGCTGTCGAACAAATGTGCTGGAGAAAAATGGGTAATATTTTCTTCTTGAAAGTATTGCAGTGTAATTGTGCACACAATAAAACTCATCACCACTGTTAATTCATCAGATTGGTTTTACAGTAGTTATTAGAGTCGGCACAGCCTTGCAGGTCCTGAACAAATACATATTCATGCGCAAAGCGTGGCCAGCTGTCGACCTGAGGAGTTAGTCTGGAAACTGACTGTCGCCTGGCTCACTGTGCGGTTTTGTTTATTCGCTTCAACACTAATTGAATCACTGAAGTGCTGCTATTTCAGGTGAAATTGCTGCGGCTTGTTAAATTTCCCATATGGCAAAAATAACAAGTTTATATCTACAAACAACCACATCCGGTTGATCTGCTGACGTGCCCCATTTCTCACTGGATCCATGTGGATTTAAACTTTAAATATTCATGCAAAAGTGACACAAGAAAGAAACTGCAAATTAGATTGCATGAAATAAAGATGTATAGTTGTGTTGCTGTTATATTGTTAAGACTAGTATGATC
The DNA here is from genome assembly GCF_033026475.1 of Channa argus. Lineage (NCBI taxonomy): Eukaryota > Metazoa > Chordata > Actinopteri > Anabantiformes > Channidae > Channa > Channa argus. The sequence goes on along the minus strand of NC_090210.1, from coordinate 2,305,490 downwards.
ATTGTCATTTCTATACCTCAGGCAGTTCTGTGGAGATACAAGTTCTCCCAACTAAAAGGGTCTTCTGATGATGGAAAAAGCAAGATCAAGTTTTTATTTCAAAATCAAGAGTCCAAATCTATTGAAGCAAAGGTAATCAACCTGGACAAATGTTTAATGCAGCATGTGGAAAAAAAAACATTATTTATTGCCCGAGTGATAAAGTTCAGGGAAATAAATACTTCATAATTTTTGGTTCTTTTCAGGAGCTGGAGTTCTCAAACCTCTTCGCAGTGCTTCACTGTATTCACGCTTTTTTTGCTGCCAAAGTCGCTTGCCTGGATCCAATGTTTGTGGAGAGCCATGGCAGTGCGACCACTGCTGGAATTCCTTCTCTTTCCAGTATCTCATGTAATTCACAGACACCAAAACTAAAATATGCCACTTGACAGGCGCTGCTCTCTCCAGTCACTTTTTCAAATGACGCTGGACTATGTCGTGACTATGGCCTAGAGCTGTGTATATGGGAGCTGGGTTAAGTTTGGACATTCATGATATTCCGGAGTTCACGTGTACACAGGCGTGGAATAAGAGACTTATTAATATCACTGAAGATGCACCGCATTACTATAATTGTGGACAAAACCCCTACTTTGAACAATTCACAGAAAGACTCTATGGACACAAACTGTGCATTTGAAAAGTTTTTTTAAGCAAATTTGTCCTTCTCCTGACTCTCGGACACCCTATAATTGATAAATGACAAAGAAAAGTTCTTTTCCCAAGACACTCTGCTTTTCTATGTCATTCTACTGAAGATTTGGAGTTGAAGCAAAACATTTTTTTCCACTTTAGACGATACATCTCTGCACAGTCCTGTTAGGATATTGATGGTCACTGGAGTTGATGATGTTGATGTTGCTTTGTGTGTTTTTATGTTTGTGTGTTTACATTCACAATTCAGTTAACAGTAAAACTGATTTGCCACTGATACGCAGTGTGATCAATCCAAATGGAAGTTAAACGATAACATCGATCTGATCGTGTTTGTTGGCAGTAGAATTGGATGGTTTTTGATGGTGGGTGTACAAACTTACTCAGTAACCTCATTGTTTTTCTCTGTATGTGCTGTGCACCCACATACTGTATGAGGTCAGGGCGTAGTCACTTCCCCAGTGGACACAAAGGCTTTATGAAAGTGTAGTTCTTACAGTATGGATACAAAAATGACCCTCTGATGACCAACATCAGCGTCCACACAAGCATAATCTGACAAAAGTTACTCTAAATATGATTAAGAACCACGTTCCATGATGTTTGAACTCGATTATGTAAATAAACACTGACATTCAAATGAACTCAAAGAATTATGGTGAGGGGATTACTTGTGGGGATTACGGTATTTGTTAATTTGATGTGCACCAGAGATGAGTAGGTAGACAGCTCACAACCTCGTGTTCTCTGCCGCATTAACTTTACAGTGTGGACCAATTTAGATTATGAAATAACCTTCGATGTATTTTTGGACTACAATCTTTTCTTGACTTTGTCGTGTAAATATGAAAAAGGACAAATGAGAAAAATACAGCGAGGACAATAGAGAAATGTAGCATCACGGCCTCCAAAGGTTTGAGATGCCCCTTTAAACTTCACTCTGCGTTTATAAGTGTTTATAATTGCATCAGAGTGACAGACAAATAAAGTATTATATTCAAAAAGAGTTTAGGTCAATTAGCATAATTAATCATGCTCTTACCTTCCATTTACAAAGTAGAGTCCCAACACAAGAGGCCCAGGGGTAAGTAAACTCTAGAGGATAGCAAATGAAATGGGGTCAGTAAAGTGCTCGTGCTGTTTGAGCCTGTTAAGCTGACATGAGTGTCTGAGGGAACTAATGGTGGTGCAGTCTATGCAAAGAAAGTCTGAGTGATGCTTTTGTGCTTTAAAATTATCTTGGTCGCAGAAACCCTTATAAGACAGGATGTAGAGAGTGAGTTTTATTTTTTGCAGATGTTTTATTAACAAATACATATGCTGTGTAATAAATTAATAAATGAGAGCTTTTATAACATGACTCCCTTGTGACTGGCTTCATTTTTCACTGATCCTTTACATTAAGCTCAGTTTACTTATTATCATATTATATCATATTATAATTTACGTGTTTTGATTGGATGATTTCGGTTTTTAAACTATGTGCTATTGTAGCCATTTGCACAAAAAAACCAAATGTATGTACAGAACAAGCCTTTACTCAAACTTAAATTATACTTTACACTTATAGCAGTTCAACATGTTGGAAAATATGCTTCAAAATTGAAGTTACCACCAATTCTTAGATTTTATGTTTATTTTTTAAATTACATTACCTTATTGCCTCACGGAGTTAAATTTAGCGTAAAGTCTGGAAGCACAAGGAAACATCCTGCATGGCTTAGTCTGAGAGTTACAAAATACATCTAAGTCAACGATTAACATTTTGTACCAATTTCTAAATGTAACATTGATAATGTTTTTGTCTCTGTGCTAAAATAACCAGCATTTTCACAAACAGAATCAACTAAATCCACTCAACTCTCAACAAGCAAACCAATGTGTCTTTGTCCTAATGTCACAGAACTCCTTCCTTCATATACAAGCAATACATCTTAATTTATAGTTGACTAGGCAATCTTGAAACACAATCAAATTACGATTAACATATACTGATGTGTAGTGAAATACACCAAAATAAAGTTTAAAGGTCACTTACATGTCAAGAGTCAAGCATCTGTATTTACTTAGTAAAGTAGTAGAAAAGACATTTTATTTGATTGGTTTTTTTAAGATACTACTTTGGAATTCTTCATGGTCTCACCAACATCCCTGACGTTGTCATCATGGTTATTTTAGCCTTGGGTGGGGACATGAAACCTAATCTAATAAAAGATACTGATAAGTTGTTGTGCTTGAATCCAGAATTTCTGGAGTTGGACCCATGCTACTGACCAGAAGTTATGATGTGTTATTATGTATGTTCTGCTGTTTCGACCATTCTATAAGTTTGGTCAGTCCCCCACAATTATGGAAGTCTGAAGCATCTTTTTACGTTAAGTAGTTTCAAACAGTAGGTTTACAAACTCGTGTTTGAAAAAGTGAAATATTTTATATAAATGCAGGCTCCAAAACCTTATTTTACACAGCCATTAAAACATGCATCTTGAACCAACATCCTACACAGAAAATACAGTACGTGGAACCTAAACAGATTCCTTAAGCGTTAAGAGAACAGTATGTCAACTCAAAGCGCTTTACACTGCTTCTCATTCACCCATCTGCACTCACAATCACACACACACACTCACACACACCGATGACTATGCTGCTGGCCAACACTTACTGGGAGCTCAGTTCAGGGTCTTGCTTAAGGACACTTCAGTTCAGGGTCTTGCTCAAGGACACTTTGACACGTGAGCGGAGGAGCCAGGAATCGAACCAACAACTCGGGATTGGTGGGTGACTGCTCTACCTTCCAGTTCGCCCCTTAACTGGATATTATACTATTAATTTGTAACAGACGTACTCGACCGTCTTGTTGTTAATGTGCAGATGGAAACCTCGTCTCTGGTTTTTGTACACTGCACCAAATTACTAATAATAATAGACATGTAATTGTCATTATTTCCTGACATGAAATTTGAAGTTGAAGGATTTCCTAATATTTACCTGTACCTTTACAATCAGGAGCTAAAAACTGATCAAGTATAATATATAATAACGAAGCTCTATGTGCAGATAAAGGCCTGTTTACGCAGAACTTAAATATAACCCATATAGTTGAATTTTCTTTTTTGATTACTCTTAAACAACCTCTCTGTACAGCTAATATTTATTGTCATAGAACAGGTTGTTCTATGACATCAAACCCAGCAAACACAGCAAACCCAGCATTTAATAATGAGTCAAATTAGCCCAAGATAATAAAAGGCATATTGGGAATGATGAGTGAGTGTTGTAGCTGTGGGTTTGCATCCGGGCTGTGACATTTGTCACATCATCTCTCACTGTGCTCTAAAAGTAGCACTACCAAGCTTTTGTAATGTCACACTGACATTTTTACTACATTTTCTACTTCATATCTGGTTGCCATGGGGACACATGAAAATAAAACACTGACACACAACAAGACACAGAAATAAGCAGTTATAATGACTAGAAGAGGCACGGTGTGATTATGACCTTTATTTCTGTGCCAAATATTTACAAAGAAACAACACATTTTCCAAATGAACTGCACACAATATGAGAATTGAACCTAGGCCTGCTGCACAGCGTTTAGGCTCTTAGCAAACGAACTTCATACAGGAGCGTCGAATTGGTTGTGACTATACTGGCGGCCATTTTTGTAGTTGAATGTCGTCTGCTTTGAATCACAGCAGCCCCACTGACTTTGGTGCAAGGACTGAACTGAGAGTCGAGGTTGTAGGTCCCCTGCTTTCGATACTTAATGTCCTCTCTAATTCGCAGTTGCACTTCAGATAATTGTATATAAACTGCTGTGTGCCTGTAAGTGGCTACCACGCAAACCAAATGGGACTTCGGTTGTGATGGGTAATTAGAAGCTGATAAATTATTGTTATTGCTTACTTGAAAACACAAAAAATAAAAAATAAAATGTTACCTCTTCACACACGAACTACTAACGGAATAATAAGCCCTGCTTTCAAACAAAATAGATTTCATTACACCAGAACAAAATGAAGATCTATAGCACTAATATAGTTTTTCCATTTAACAGACAGCAGTGGAGTTTTGATCTACAGAGTTCCCAGTGTCAAGATACAGTACAGCAAGAGGGCGCTACAACAAACCAAATGAAAACTGTATGCAGAATCATATGATAACAATAGATATATATCACTTTTATATCAAGTAGAATTAATATCAACAACATTCAACTTAGCTTTCCGAATACTAAATGATGCATTCAAAGTAAGATTAAGAAGATTTCCCGGTCTGTGAGGGTAAAGAGAAGGAAAAGTCTGATCTCAGTCTAATCAGAAATGTGCTGTTTTCTTTTGTCACTGCGGAATGTTTCTGTAGAAATATACCATTGTTTGGGTCAGAAAAGCAACAGAAATCTTATGTGATGGGATATGCTGGCACTTTAGTTAAGTTCTACAAGCAAATTGTACTTCGATTCATCGAAGATGAGGATTTACTTTACATCCAGTCCACAATACAAATTAGCCCAAAAAATGGCAACTTCCCTCACCAGGGGACTTTAGACTAAGGTGCTTTGCTGGATATTTCTACAAAAAGGCGTCAGAATCTTCATCAATTCTGATTTTGCATTGTTCTCCATAGAAAACCAACACAAAACAATACTATACAGAATTTGATATTTGTCTCAAGGCCATCGAGAATTGCAATGGACTTAAAATATTTTTTCTTCTTTCATCAAAACATTTCCAAACTTGATCACTTGGGACATCACCTCCAGTGACCAATCCTAAGATTCAAAGTCAAGACCAGAACACCCAAGACTTATACAGTATATTCATGCATTAATGACTAAAAACTCCCACCAGTTCCCTTAAAAAAAAATTTCAGCCTCTGATATGGTTCATTTAACTACTAGAAAAAGTGGAACGAAAACCATGAAGAGGGCCTACAACACCTTATATCAAGTAGGGTGACAGCTACTCATATGCAAAGTGAGAAGATAAACAGGTACATACGTACGCACCTTGTAGAAAACGTTACATTAAAAGGTGCCTTGTAGAAAACATCATGAACCAATCTGGTCTCTCAGTGATCTATTGTAATAAGAACGTACAAAACACATTGACCTACAATGAAAAATCCAGACGAGTAATGATGTAAGTGCTCCATTCGTGACTTTACTAGAGCGTCTTACTCCTGGGCTCAAAATGGGAGGATGTGGCCTTAGCTCATGTCAGCATTGCTGAATCCTCAGACACTGATAGTCAGTTAAAGCTTCTAAAAAAAGGTGCAATAAAAGTCTTAATTGTATCGTGGTCATCTTTTAACAAATATAGTAAGAACTTCATTTTTTTTTTTTTTTTTTTAAATACAATTTTCAATCTGCATATTTCTGCAGAAATCCTGACATATTGTGATAAAATCTGAATTCCAAAACCGTTTTCCGAAACTATGGTCATTTGAAATACTGTACTTTTTACATCATTTTTTTTTTTTTATATATATACACAAATCAAAAGAAAGAAACAACTTGTGACAATCATAACATTATTATCCAATATTATCTATGACGTCTTATTCTGATACAGTTTTACCATCAAGATTTTATGGAAATAATGCTACATTTGTACTGAAAAGTGTGAAGAAAAGCATTTCAGCAGGCGCTGCGCCCATTAAAAGTGGATATCAAGTGAATCAGTCATTTCTCTCTGTAATACAGCAAATATGCTTTCAGTGACTCAGGCAGTGGTAAAGCTATTATTTGGTCTCTCAACACGTTCACTTGCTTGATGATTTCTTCACCGACATCTCTCTCCTCCTCCTCCACTTCCTTGTGTTCGTCCTCAGCATGCTCCTCCTCCTCACTCTCCACCATTTGGGGGATCAGCTGGTTGCCTACAAAAACATAGGTGCTTATGCGTCGCCGCCGGCAGCGCCTCCGTTTGCGCTTCTGGGGGACTCTTTGCACCGTCCCCCTGCCTTGACTGTCCTCATTGGCCAAGTTTCTGAGAGTGCGGCGTATGTAGATCCGAGACAGGTCCTGAAGGCTGCGGACAGTCACAGGGGCTGAGGACAAAGAGAGATGACAGTTCTTCAGGGTGAAGCGCCACAAAAATGAGAATAATCCATACAGCTGCACTAGTCTTTCAACTAGGTCAGCATAAACAAGGGAGACCATTACAGAGGGAAACTGCATCTCGCTATTTCAAGGAAAAGAAATAACTGGCTCTGAAAAGCAGCTGCAGGGCGAGCGTTATATGTCAAAGCAAACGTTTCTTTAGGAGACGTCTCATCACATCACTTGCACTGCATTTTCTGACTTAAAAACCTTCCCTGTTTTACACTTCAAGACTGGTTAGGCACAAAATAACACAGACTCAAAGCTTTTTTTGTTCTGTGGAAGCCGGTAGACTTACGCAGCTGGACAGTGTCAGGCTTCTCTCCATCAGCTCTGCTCTGCTGGACCAAGGGGGCAAAGGACACTGCCAAGATGTTTTTACTCTCCCATGTGCACTGACCAGTCCTGGTTATCTGGGTCAGCTGTATAAAGAGGCAAAACCTGAACTCAACACTGAACACTTATGAATTAGAAATGCTGTATAACTTTAGCAAGAGCTGAGGGCAGTTTCTCTGGAGAATATATTTAGATTTTCCATTATAGCTCCGTTTGCACACATGCTGCTGCACTTATATCGTAATTGTGAGGACCTTTCACCTCCAATTTCTTATCGTGTCTTTTTGGTGAAGCTCACACGCAATCTTAAATAGAGATTATTCTATATTTTTCTATATGTTTCTATCAGTCTCTACAGATACCAGCAATGCAGTAGAGCATTTATCTCTGCATGAACACAAAGTATAACACTTCTAACTATTCACTCCAAATTCCTGGTGTTCATTGGTAGATTTATTTATGGCTACCAAAAGAAAGACAAACCACGCCCTTATATTTCTTAACATTTGCATCCGTGCTGTTAAGATACATATTTTGCATGAGCTCATTCCTGCTCTGTATGTTAACACAGTGGGCTGAGACATTAAGTATCCTCAAACCAAACAAAGTAGCTCCAGTTGATGCAGTTATAGTATAAAGTTCTGTTTGCTGTCGTATCACTGACCCGTACTAGACACTTCATCAAACCATCTGCTGGTGTGAGAAGTTTGCAGTGTGAGAGGTGGACCTCTGTAAATGACAGATCTCAGGTCTTCAAACTAATTACCAGTGCACAGTATGTTCTCAAAACCAGTTAAGCCACACGAGGTTATGGACTCGTGCACTGTAATAATGTAAGCATATATGTTTGGGACAGAGGCAGCTTTAATGATCCGTGTTGTTTTCAGCTGAAACACAACATGTCCATTAATACAAGTCGAGAGTCAGTTGTCTCTTCTATTCATAGCCATCGTTATATTACTGCACACACAAGGGAAGGAGGTTTCAATAGAGCTGCAACACAGGTCTTTATATTTACATTGGGTTTAGTCCATTATACCAGCAGATACAGTAGATGATCGTCTATTCATGGCTATCTTTAATGAACCCTACACACAAGAATGAGTATTCATTCAATAATGTAACACTCAATGTCAAAGAGTGAGGTCTTTAGGAAGGTGATTCGTTTTCATTGGTGTTTAAATTGACATTTTTCTCTCTGAACTAGATGTTTAAACTAGTTAGTAGTGAAATAAAGGTCATACACGATATATAATGATACCAGCATAAATATAATAATGCAGTGTGTTAACAGTGACTATAAGCCATTTGTTATACTAACACACTGTACAACATGAAAACTGATGCCAAAGCTGTGTCTGCTGTCTTTTACGTTTGTTTTTAGTTGCTGCTAAAAGTTCATCAAAATACTGTTGATATTCCAGAAAAATGTTCTATCATATCTAACCACTCATTTTAAAAACCTTTGTGTTGACTTGGTGCTGATGAAAGACCACAATAAAAAGAAAAAGTATGCATGAAAATTATGTGTTCTATTGTGTAATCCAGTGTGAATTTATTCAAAAAGTTACATCAAAAGATATTATTTTTTTTATGATAGAGACTGCATCTAAATACAAGGACTATGAAGAAATATTGTTGATGTGGATAAAAATAAGAGTTTAACTTTTAGTGCTGCTGATGTAGATGTAACGTTATCTAAATAAGAAATTTCCAAGACTGCTGTCAGTCATCATGTTGGCTAAAGTAGAATTTATCTGCTGTGACACACTGGGATTGACTCAGCTAATGACACACAGCTAATGAACGGATGGATGTCATTCGACTGGCTTCTCCTCTCAGCCTGAACCCAACAGACAGTATTTTGGCCAAAATATGAGTGAATCCACCTTGTGAATCATTCCCAGCCCTGGAGAGCAGAGGGACACAGACACAGCGCCTGTAACTATAGTAACTGTTTACAACAAATATGCCTTAAAATGCATACATGCAGTACACAGTAGCCTATATTAACATATACTATACATCGATATAAATGTTATCTCCTGTAATCTAATAATGTCAGCCAAGATTTGCTTCACTCCAGATGCTTTTTGCTTTAAACGCCTGAAGATTTCTTAAAATCTGACTATCTGCTTACTGGAAGAGGTTCCTACAACCATTTTCTTCACTAACACCCCAAATTTCCCCACAGCTCGTCCATACTCACAAACATCAAACATCAAACATTTATCGATACAGATACTGTGTGTGCTCCTTACACGGCCGCTCAAATCCAGGGGCAGTTGTGGCTAAATAATGCATGTGAAAGTCATCGTCAGTCTTGTAGGTCAAAGCTATTTTACCTTGTTTTCCCTTATGTGGCAGCGTTTTGAATAGCAATCATGACGTGCTGATTCTGGATCATTTTGTTGGTGTGCAGCACTTACCTGATCCTCTATAGGCATCACCAGAATGCCTCCAATTTTGAGCAGCACTTTCATGTAATTTTCATGGTCTTTCTGAACTCCAGCGCCGCAGTAAATGCGATCGTATTGGTGACTGTCTGTTGCAATTTCGAGGCAGTTCCCGACCACAAAGACGGGTTCACAGAACTCAAACCTGTGACAAAAATTAACAAGTATTGAGAAAAAAAACCACAATAAACAATCATAAAAAACACATTCTCCTTTCTTTCAGGCTTGTCATCATCACATTGGTAGGCTGTGACAAAATTATTCAAATTGCACAAGCCAAATTAAGGGGATTTAATATATTCAATTTTCAAGGCAAAATCGTGGAAAGTGGCAGGTAAAACTGCTTCACCTGCTTCTTGTTAAAGAAATAGTTTGACATTTCAGTAAATACACTTAATTTTGTTATTGAGGGTTAGATAAAAAAAATTTCGGCTATAACCAGCAGTGCGTGAGCTACGCAGCTCAGCTCTGTCTGACGGCAAAAAATATCTGTTAACCAGCCTGATAAACCTCAGTATTTAACGTCATATATGTTACTAATTAGTAAAAACTGTAGCGTAAAAAAAAAAATTACAAGTAGCCTTATGGAGTCTCTGCTGGTTGCTATGTCCTGGCCAAGCAGTCTGACATATGACCCATGTAAAATGTGTTAACAATATTTGTTAACAACTGTTTTTTTTTTCTTGGTTTTTTTTTTTTAGAATAAACAAATAAGATGTTATGTCTATAATCTCCAGAACAAAGCTAGGAAACACAGAACTTAAAAAAAAAAAAAAATCAACTTCTGTTTCGATCGTTTCAGCCTGCTGACCTTCTCCTGATGTTCTGGAGAAATAAAAGACAGTTCTTTTTAACGGCAGACGTATTTGAAATGTCCTCTCACAATCACACTCATAAGTACTGTGTTATGATTTTATTGGCATCTACTGGTTTTGGCTGTTTCCAGACTCTATTTCCAAATTAACCTTTTCCTGTTTATAGCCTTTAACAAACTGTGTGAAAGATCTAATAATCTGATCTAACTCTCAGAAGAAAAGAACATTCACAAAAGTGATATCCTCAATAAAAGAATGTACTCACTTATCAAAGCTGTCACTATTTTTTATGAAATCATCCAGCTTCTCTCTGGCATATTCAACCACGTCCTTGTGGAGTTCAACGCCATGGTTCACACCAAATGGCCCTTAAAGGGAAAAAAAAAAAAAAAAAAAATACATAACAGGAGCAATAATATTGCTAAAGAGTGCTGCTTTTCCAAGTGCTGCCTCTTATGGCATCATCCAAAGCGGAAACAATTAGTTGAGTGGCAGAAAATCTGTCACCACTTAGATAATTGATAAAATCTTTTTTTGTAAGAAAAACATGAAGCATTCCCTGACTCTCGCTTCTCTCCCTTCTTGTTTTATGTAATTGTTAAATGTCCAGTGTGCTATTGTAAAGTTGTAAGGTGACGTTCTATAAACCAAACAATAAAGAAAATAATCAGCCCTGGTATTACTGGTTTGTACAGTGGGTACACACTGTACTTTCACATTGAAATGTGTTATCTAGATTATACAGAACATCTGAGCACTTCCCACACATTCAGCCGTGGAAAAAAGGTGCACTCTGCTTACCTATGATAAGGCCCACCATTGTGCTCAGGTACCCAGTTCCACTGCCCAGATTGAGGAAAGAAAGTCCTCCCTGCAATTTCAGGGCCTCCATCACCTCGGAGTATATACAAGGAGCAGACAGGTGTATGTTGCCGTGCTTCCATGCCAAGTCTTTATAGGCACTGTCCCGATAGCCATCCAGATAGTAGTCCCCACGGTCTATGGCCCGAAAAGCTTGTTCAACCTTTTCTGTGCGGATGTACTGAGCCTCCTTCAGATTATCAATGAGGTCGTCATTGTCTTCCCCGGCGCTCACGGCTCCCCCCATAGTGAAAAGAGAAGAGAAACACAAGGGCCGAACTCAGGATGAGCGATTCCTCCTCAGATCGGCATGAAGACGGACGGTCGACTGAAGGATCCTGCCGCTTTGACTCCTTGAGCGCTAGTTCAGACGGTCATGTTCAGGCAGCAAGTGACCTGAGAAGGAAACACACAAACCCACTTGGTCAAATGGGGAGAACAGTGTGCAGTTGAATCTGCCCATGCAGCACAGATTTAAAAGGCTGATATAAGTAAAGATATGTTAATAATATACAACTGGGATTGTCTTATGATTAAAAATTCACAAGTGGAAGAGAAAGAAACCAAAGAATCAATAAAATACTTTGCTAAAGTACAGTTCTTCCTAAGTCACTTCAGTATAAAACACTTCAACTGCTTATGTTTTTAATGCATGTGCTAAATGCCAACTGACATTATTCATGTAAATACAAATATATTTATAGTCAATATATTTATGTAAATATAAAAATGTACTTGAACAGTTAAACTCGATCATTTTGTATAAGCATCAATAAGACAAAATCAAAATTGCATTTAGGATATCACACAGTGACTCCTCAAAGAAACCAACTATTGTTTACACTTATTTTGTAATTTGGGTTTTAATTGGCCATTTTATAACAAAGATGATAAGCACAGATAAAATTCTCTCTCAAATTTCAAAATGTATTCAGATATGTAACTTCAAGAACCTTGGCATTGCACATGGTTGGTCACCTAATCGCACAGGTCCATCATAATAAAGACATTGTACAGTAATGTCAGTTACAAGAAATAGGTTGGAGCAGATATTTCTGCCAGTTTGTTTACAATATACTACATTTTCTACATGCAGTGTAAACTATATCTTCCAACTTTACAATAAGATTAAATTCACAGACTTTTTGAGAGGCCATCAGTGTAAGTTTAGTAGGGTTGACACTGTTTATTGTTGTTTTTACATAGCCTGTTATGTACAGAGAGTAAAATATGGGTTTAAATAATTGAAAGCTGACATCAAGAATGGGCAAAATGGATAAATCATCTATGATGGAATATGTAATTTTATTCTGTAGTAATAACTGTGATGTTGCAACATTTAGAAAATTACTAAGTCACACATGCTCATTACCCATAATGGCCCAATACAACTTATGATATTAGAAAAAAAGAAAAACACTGATACTAGACACATTTATAATTCCACTGTACACAAGGTCGGTTTATTGAGTACACTTAACTAAAACAACTTCAATTTAGAAACAAACTTTTATGGAGAACATTTTCCAAGGAGAATGGAGTTCGAATACAGTGGAAAACAAGTTTTGGATTGTTATTTTTGAAACCATGAGAATGTTGTGTATGTGACAAGTTATGGTGACGCATCATATGTATGTCACGTAACATTATGGAAGCAGTGATTGAAACCAAAACATTTTAAATTTTAACATTTTTAAACAACCTACACCCAACTAAACCTCTGTTTGCACAGTTGTACTCCAGCATTTCTGATTGTTTAGGATAAAATAAAAAAAATCTGTTATCCTAGATGCCATTTTAACGCTATTGTGCTTTCTTAAAGGCTAATGCTGAAAGGGGGCTGTCGAATAATTAGTCTTCCCTCACAGATATAAATTTCCTGGCTAAACTCCTCTCACAGAACTCAAACTCATTAAAATCATGCTCTGGTGAAGCTTTCACTTCATTTCAATTAGAAATTAATTCAGACCCTTAAATTCTACTTACAAGATTATTATTTTTGCAACTTCTGTCATTTGAGTTGTGATAGACAAAGAACTTAGGTACGTGTGTTTCTTCTTAAGAACATTTCACCTTTGTGAAGTTGCATTTATTGCATTTTATTAGCAAGTGGACTTCAGCTACTGGAAGCTCAACTCCAGCTAACACGCATGTCTTAATATCTGTGTCTTATCAGCTACACTAGAACACGGGGGGAAGTCAAGTTGGCTTGAGATGCTTAGCTTTTCTGTTCATTGTTTTCGGAATTTTATCTTGTAAAACAAAACTGAGAATGTGAAATCAATCGTTGGCTGACCTGCTAACAACAGGGCATAACCTGTAACGCGGAGTCACAGAAAGTAAGATGTTCCATTTCAGGGCGGTCAAAGGCCAAGACAGTTGGGAGGTGTTGCAGCAGTGTGTTTTTCTTAAAAGCTAAGTGAACTGGTGTCTGGTCATTTTAAAGGCAGTTTGGCTTTACTGTGTCGTTCTCTATAAAGTGCCATATTGTAGCAATAAAGAGGAAATTCCTGACAGATGCTGTTTTTTTTTTAACATTTTATAGATGCTTTGATAACAAATACCCCACACTGGCACAGCGTGACTGAGGATGCAGCTGAGGGAGACGAGTCTTGAATTAGATCTCTGCCTCCTCAGCATCTCCACACCTGACTCAGCTAATAAAGATTCAATTCAGAGGTGACTTTGTAGTGGCAGCCCTCCTAAGGTAATTTTCCATCGGCTCTTTCTCTCAGGCAAAAAGAATCTGGGATTCATTCACCATCGCTGATTGTACAGCACTAGATATATTTTTTTTTAATCTTGAGGTTTTTCACTCTGTCCTCTCTGTAATGCATAGTCCTTTGATTTCCTTGCATTAGAAGAAGAAAAAAAAATCCGGGAAAATGGGTCAAGAGAGGAATTCTTCAAGCAAATTGCTTTTAGGCTCTGCTATACAGTCTTACCAATGATAAGTCCTGAAGGGGTCATTATTCACCCACTCCCTTAAGACAGATCAAGAAGGACCAGCAAGGTAATAACATTTGTTGCTACAGAGCTAGTCCCATAAATTGGCTCTCTGTGAATAGGAATTCACAAATAAAACACAAACAGGTCGTCTGAGGTTGAAGCCTGGTATGTATGGAAAGTGCCTCTGTACCATCTCAGGCCATGTCTGCTTGCTGCTGGGGACTTGAACCAAGCAGGATGATAACACATGTAACAGAGATCGAGTCTTGTGCTGTAACCAAATACCAAAGGCCTGTCTAGGCAGCACCCCAAGACTCTTTTATCTGACGTCGCCTGCATGTTGTTACGTGTTAAAAAAGGTCAAATATGTACTTTGTCACACACACACACACACACACTGGTTAAAATTTCTTAAGGCTTGATTTTGTCTAATTTGGTCTCAACATCGGTCCAAAACACCAAAAATGACCAGTTTGCTATCTTACATGACAAATAAAATATGAGTCTCATATTTAAGCAACTCAACCAAGACATTTGTCAAGTGTGCTTCAAATGATGGTTGATGATGAAAGATGAATTAACCTCCACTATGACAGAACTATCACTACTGTGCCTAAGGCCACAGACTTTAAGCTCGGTGTTAATTCAACAACAGCTAGAACTAATGGGGAAGTAAAAATCAATAAACCATTTTCATGAGTGAAGCTACAGTATGTAACTTTTATGAATATGGTTTTAATAGCAATAAGCTCTATAACTATAACAATTAAAGGTGGAGTGGTGCCGTCGATTCCTCCTGTGACGCAGACTCACAGGAAAGCAGTGGCAGCAGTGTGGACATCTTCCCTTCTATGAGTTTAAGCCTCGCACGTGTAACCAATCAGAGATCAAACCATGTACGTCACATGCAGACACAAAATGCTATGTTGTGTGCATCTATGAGACACCACAGGTGTCAGTATTTGACACCCTGGGTGGACATAGTCTACAGCTAGGCTTCATTACCAAAAGTGAGCGATTGTACCTCAGTACACGCAGTGTTACTCATGTCCGGTGGTAGCTGAACCAAAACATCATTCCGACAACTGACCAGGCAAATTTCCAATGCAAACTCATCAAAGCCTAAGTTATGAGATATAATTGATGATCGGTATCCTTATCCATACACTTATTAATGTACCCAACCTTTCCAGACACAGTCACAAGTAAGTATGAAGCTCTGGGAAATTATGATGGAAATGTTCTAATTTCTGTCTTTATAGAGAGACTATTGTAAAAAACAAAAAAATGGAATATTTAATAATTGTTGGCAGCAGCCCCCCTAGGATGTGCTATCATATAGATGGGTGTGTAATAACAGTTTCGGCTTCTGAGTTGCTTTTCTGTGTTGTATGTGACTCTAAAGTAAAAACATTTATAGCTTCTGACCACTGGTTGGGCAGCCAAAGCAGACAGATAACATTTCCTAGATAGTCAGGAAGAAAAACAAAACAAAACAAAACAAAAAAAACTGTGCCAAGTCAACACGAGGACAATGATCCGCCTTGGTGACCCTGAACTCACAGGATAAAGCCGAAAGGACAAAAAAATGTAATGGTTTTTTTTTTTAAACTACAGTCTTTTTTTTATTATCATACGATTTACAGACAAATAACAATAGGCATCACTGAATTTTGAAATGAGGAAAGAATAATTATTGGATTCCTCTTAACTGTTATTATGCTTGTTTTTCATAAGAGTTTGAGTAAACAACTAAACTGTGGTTGTTTTTGCATTATTTTCTGAGCTGTGACGTAGATGTGTAATTTTTCATCTACATCGATCCAAGTATGACATAGATTTGTGCTAATACAAATGAATTATTATTTAACACTTTGCATCCCAATTTTGAATCAGGAGCTTCATTATTTAAAGAGGCTGCATTAAAAGTCAGTACGTTACAGGTGTCGTTTCAAAAAGTCAGGTAAATATCAGCCAACAATCAGTATTTCCTGTCATCTCATTTTCAGTTTGACATTTTTTTAGACATGTGTTGCTCAACTGTTGATTAATTTAGACAGAGATGGGAGAAGTACTCAGATCTTGTATATTTACTGAAAGCAGCGTCACCATAAAATATATTGTTACAAGTTAAAACATCCAACTTAAGTGAATGTACAAATCTATCAGAAAAATCTACTCAAAGCATCAAAAGTAAAACTACTCAATTAAATAGAAATAATTATTTTCAGGATGTTATTTTTTTTTTGGTTTAATATGTGACCATGCTCATAAAAGGTGAAGCTTATGTTATAAGTTTATTTATTGCTGAGTATTTTGTAAATTTTGTCAATAAATGTATTATTTATCGGTGCAGGCAGAGAAACAGTTATCAGTTAAATGTAGTGGAATAAAAGTATCCTAAATTGGAAATACTCCAGTATTTCAGGTTACTATATCCCGCCACTGTTTCTACAGGCGATCACACATCTAAATCTTTTAATCATGTATAACGTTAGAGACTTGAGTCGAGCTTGCTTTGATTACATTTGACCACAAATGGTTTAGATTGTAAATTAAATGGCACGAAAGCCAAACGCTACCACCAATATCCCTAACAACGTGTGAACGCTGCTCCACACCTCACAGCTGTCCTTGTTTTTCTGCTCACCCGGGGGCACGTGCAGCGGCGCTTCCAGATGTTCCTAAATTTGCAACAACTGACACCTGACGAGGCCAATGAGCAGCCGACCTGGTCACGTGCTACCGTTGCCACACAGACGGCGGCCTGTCAGCCAATCACGGGCCCCAACACCTCTTCGGACTGCGTGTGACGATGGCACAAAAACAACACAAGCGTTTTCATGAAATGTTCTCGAGCGTTATTAATTATGACGGTTGCCTTAATCTCGCTCGTCCACATCTGTGAGAGACACACGACGAGCTGAACGTTAACGACACAAGCTGACAAACACCCAGACAGACTGAGCGTGTTTTGTTTTTTTGTGCATCCATCCAATTTTTGTTCCCACTTGTCGACCATTACGCAGTCAGTCGCCAGCTCTCTGCAGTGCGATGAACCTCAATCTTTAGCAGCGACTTGTTTATAACCGGTTTGGTGAGAAGAGAGCTGAAAGAAAATTAGCCCTACATATTTGAGTAGCTGCTGCAGGTGAATCCTACCGAAAAAATGAAAGATAACAATTATTTATCGGAGGCTTTTCCGCCTGGTGTAGTCACATTTGTGGCAGAAAGTCTCCGGGAGCTCGCTGGTGCAGCAAACAGAAATGAAAGACGCGATGCGCAAAAGTGTGCAGCGGTGTTTGCAAATGGTGGAGCCGCTAACAGGTGAAGTGATGGGGTTAAAATAGCCGCCGTGCGCCGGACTTGTCGTGTAGAGTCGGAGAGCGCCATCAGAGTTGGCAGTTAACCTTTTGCTAACGTTAGCTTCCGTGGGCCTGAGTGCGCCATCATCACAACAGAGACAAAGCAGGTTAGGTAAGCTCGGCTCTTTACCCCGCTGCTCCACAGCGAGCAAACACGCAAACGCCGCCAGGCTGCTGTGCGTCGGTACATTAAACTACCACAACTATCACCAGGATAGTTAGCGGACAATACACATCGGGTACCTCGCAGACAGACGGAAGCGCGTTAAAGACGTAATAAATACTCACAATGCCGTGTCGCATTAAGTCTCTCTTTGGACGCAGCGCGGCGGACACTGACACTCACTTTGACGGTAACCGACTCCTCTGGAGGAGAAGGGGGGGGGGGAGATTGGGGAGGGGGGGTTAGTTAACGCAGTTAGCCAGCTAGTTGTTGTTTGGAGAGGTGAAGTAGTGAGGGCGAGTCGTGTTGTCCAAGTGGAAGAAGAAAGAAACAGCTGAGGATGTAAACACAGGTCACGTGGTTTGGACGTCGCTAGAGGGAAGTACTGTTACTTTACATCAGTCGCTCTGATATTTGTTAGTGTTCCGTGTACAAGCACTTTTTGTCGAGTCAGTTAGTTCAATAAGTTCCTTAAACTCAAGTCAAAGTGTTAGTAGCGTATTTGTCATTTCCGATTCATGACGCAATTTGAAGTATTATGTACATGCTCCCAAATTGACTTTATGTATTAAAGTACACGTTTCTCTGGTTCATCAGTTATACAAAAAAGTATTTTAGTTTATTGCAGATTGCACAGTTCCGCGTGTGCCTTAATAAATAGTTATTATACATGTTTCTTCTGAATATAATATAACATTTGAAATACTGAAATCGGAGTTTAAATAGAAGTACAAAGTATTTAAATTAGAAAACATCGAAGTATGCAGAATGGCCCCTTACAGAATGATATATATACTCTACTGTATTATTGTGGAAACACCAGAAAATATGCAGCTGGTGACGCTGGAGTAGATTGTAACTATTTTATGTCCTGACAGGTGGTTTGTCCACAATATTACTGCCTTATGTGTTTATTCATCATAATTTCTATTGCATCAAGCTTTTTCATAAATGTAGTGGAATGAATAGTTAAAGTAATACTAAATAAAATACTAAATAAAAGTACTGTATCTATGTGTAAAAATGTACTTAGTTGCCCAGTTTTATTTTATTTATTTATTTATTTTTTTGGTGATGTGAATGTGAGTGTAATTGGTTGACTGTCTGTGCATGTCCCTGTCTGTCTGTGCATGTCCCTCTGTGGCCCTGAGTTAGACTAGCGACCCGTCCAGGGTGGATCCCACCTCTCGTTCTATGACAGCTGGGAAATGCTCCAGTGCCCCAGCGACCCAAATAGGATAAGCGTTTATAGATATTGGACTGATGGCTGGATAAACCTTTTACTTAACATTTATGTGACAGCTTTAGTTACTTTTTGGCTCTTGATTTTACAATAAGATTTGTAAAAAAAAAAAATTTACATTTTTGATTAAAAAAAAAAAAAAAAACAGTTCGAAGCCCAAAAACAATCTTACTAAAGCAGCCAAGCTTAAAGAAAAAAAAAAGCAGAAATGTGTTTCTTCCACTCATCTTGTGACCCTTTGGAGAGAACTAATTTTCATATGGTTACGATTCCTGACAAACAATTCAGCTTACTTAAGTAGATTGTTCCAAAAAGGATATTTACTTGTATTGGAGATGTTTTCATTACTGTAGTGGTACAGAATGCAAGTATACTTCCTACACCACAGGCTAATAATTGATTGAGTCAAGGTGGAGGAAGTCATTCAAAGCTTTTCTGCCACTCACATGAGCATATAAGTGTTTAAAGTCCAGTCGGGTGAAGTAAAAAGTAATTTGTAATTATTTAAAGGGTGTATCGCACTAATGATCACAGATATAAAAGAGTGATACAAATAATATAACCCAGCCTATTTGTATTTTTTTTTTTGAAATAATCTACTTTGGCCATTGTCTTTTAAGCCATTGGAAAGATTCTTTTTAATAATAAAGGATTCTGGACTAATAAGGTTATAACAATGTAGATCATTACTACTGCTTTGAACAACGCAGTACAAAATTGAACAGATTTGGAAAAGCTTTGCCCACCTTGTAACCTCACACAGTTCCCTAAAGGAAAGGCCTAAATTTAGCCTGCAGCTGGTCTCTGGCCTGTTCTCGAAACGTGGGAATGGTTGATCACCAGGTTTAATAGGGAAGCAGCCGTGGTCAGCAGACACACACAGGTCTGGGCTGGTGAGCTTTCACTAAACAGGCTTTTTGTTGACGGTAGTTTCCGTTTGTTGTTGTAGTGCATTCAGGGTTTCGCCTTGTTTTAATGGTGTTATAAGTTGCATACAAGCCACATTTGTCCCCTTTTCTGTAAGGATATGGAGGGTTTTTAGAGCTGCAGTTACACTGACCTATATTTTCTCAATTCTTAGCAAAGGTAGTAGTTTTTACACAGATTCATTAGGTTGTGAGTTGCTTATGGTGGAGAAGCTTCTTAAATCCAGAAATGGCAGAAACTGCTAATTTCACTTTGGTCGGAGTAAAAACGCATGGTGGCCAAGCAGTGTTTGTTATGTTAGTTTGTAATTTTGTAATTTGAGCCCTGCGTACGTGAGCACAAATTATTAAAAGTACAAAATATACAAGAGTTCACAGTGTTTACTTTGGGTTCAATCAAGTCTCTCTAGTAATTGAATACCTGCTCATCCAGGATCATTAGTCATGTCACTCACAGCCACAAGAGGCCTGTATAATGAATCCAACAAGATCATCATCTCCACTCCAAGTAGGGCCTGTTTTTACCGCCATAATTGGTATGTGATGCAGAAAACCACAGTCACATTTCGAGATTTAAGAAGTATTGGTCACAGAACATAAAGGAGTCAGTGTAGCCTTCATAAACACACGTATCACTGTAAAAACAATTCCATTGTATTTTACACAAACAGGATCCTGGGGTTGCTTTTTATATAATTTCATATTCTAGCTGCTTGTAATAAATACACGTAAACAGTTTACTTTAGCTGGGTTAGCTGAGGTCACATCTCAAGAGTGTGTATGTGGCTGTAAACCTATTGTATAGATCTGCAGCAGTGTAAACACACACACACACACACACAAAAACACACATAGCCTGTACATCACAGGAAGACAGAGGCATCTGCGGCACAACAGGAAATTTGTTTGTGGTAGCACTGAGTTTCCCCAAGCCCTTCATTTTGAACACTGCTGAACTTTTAGTGGTTTGGTTTCTCATACGCTGCGTCTGCCAATATTTAAGACAATAATTTGTGTAAGTCACCGTTATCTCTGAACCACTTACACGATGACAGTCATGACCGGGCTGGAACTTGTGATTATTTCTATTAGGGTTGAATGTTTGTTTACATTTTTAAAATATTCCCCAAAAAATGAATGAAAAATAAAAGAAAAATCCAAAGTGACAAATTACTTGCTTTGTTTAAATTGTCAATGACACAAACGTATTCCCTTTAAAGTTATTAAAAAACGTAGATATTCAGTTTGAGAAGGTGGAACTTCCTTGAATAAACTTCATCCATAATCATTTTTACAACAGCAATTGTTGAGGCTGTAAATCATTATAAGTTGGGGTTAACCACATTGCTGCTGATGATATAAAATGTTTATTTTAAATAGATGCCTCTTTAATGGTTTAGGCTTCTGATATTAAAGTAATTTTTCATTTTTTTTTTCAATTCATTGGAGATGGTTCAATTCAATTCCATTTACACTTTAGGTTGAATTTGTGCTCTTTTTAACATTTAATGTCGATTATAAATGCATTCAGTCGTTCAATCGACAATTTAATATTTTTTTGAACTAAAAAATAACTGGCAGATTAACTCTGTTAGGTGCAGACCTAAATTGAATGAACAATTTTTTGCAGAAACAAAAAATCTCTGGAGTTGTAATTATATCCCTCAATAATCACATTATATCTTACAGTTGTTGGTTTGCAACACCAACAACTGTTCAACAGTTGGACGACTCCCTGTTGGTTTAGCTGTGGTGTTTAATATCGGCCACCAGGTGGCGCTGTTGATAAAGATAGTTGATACTTAGAGGTAACTGGGTCCACATTCGACTCAGAAATCACACAACCGTTTGAAAAGTTTATTTCTACCATACACAAACTGTACAACACAGCGCATATCTGTTTATTATGAAATAGTAAAAGTAATAGGAAGTTTCAATTTACAAACTACTCCAACTGAAAAAAGCATTACATTTTAATGTAAAAGAAAAGAAAATACAATACAATTTCATATCTTACTAATATCGTTCCACAAAAAAGCATTTCACATTACAAAACATCAAATACTAACAGGGAAAAAAATAAATATTATTCACAAAACTTCCTGAGTGAACAATGTGTGGTATAGGAGTCAAACATAAATTATAAATTATAAATTATAAATAAAGGATTGTTAGGGTTAAAGGATGTGATTCAGTTTTTAAAAGATTTAAGTTCTTTAAAACATATTGAGTATTTGGATAAAATAGGGTCCTACTTTTCTGTAATTTGGCTCTTTTGCTGTTACATTTTTTTGTTTTTTCGAACATGTCCTAGGCTTTCTGTCTTTGAAATTGAAAAACCTATTGGTGGCAAATGAATCACTATGTAAAATAATCCCCGGGCACTGACCTAATATAAAATTGAGACACATGTAGTACAAAAACACTACTGCAGTTTCCTTTTTCCTGCATTTTGTTGAAGCCAAGGGCAATATGGTGAACACAAAATACAAAATAATCCAAATACAAAAGTGCAATTGATGCAAACAAACAACTGATTAGCCAACAACTATCACGGGTGTATGATTTCTGTTCTTTTTTCTTCTCCTTTTTGCATTAAATGATTGAAATTGAAACCAGAGTCGTAGTGGTAGTCAGCTCGGTTTTGAAATAGCTACTATTGGAATCTGCCCCAAGCATTGCGAGAATACTCAAACTGTAAGACTGGTTGAAATGTTAAGGCTTGTAAGCAGTGTAAAATAAAACAGGAGTTGGCGTCTTCTTTTTTCTTTTTTTTTTTATTCACTCCATCTCCCCCCCCCCCCCCCCCCCCCCCCCCCATCCCCCCGCTCTCCATGCTAGAGAAAGTTCAAATCGACACCAGACTTTTCAATCTCAGTCATGATATTTCAAAACCTGACTCTGAGATTACAGCTACTGAGACAACAGTATTTAAACAGTCATCAGGAACATTTCCTCCTATGAAAATAATTGAACTGTATATTAAATTAGACACCATCCACATAATATTGTCCTACCACAAAACATAGTACTCGTATATTTTTATGGATTCATATACATTTAGGCACATACTATATGCACACTCCAAAGTGTGTGCACTGAAGGCAGTTTTATATCTATACTTAAAAAAAAAAAAGACATCTTGAGAAAGTGGATTTACGTTGCTCTCTTCTTGTGGCACCGTATGCAAAGCAGAATCCGACATCCAGTTCACTGACTGATGATGCATTTTAACTCAGTGTTGCCTCGTGGTTGCATTCAGCTCTTATTGGTGGAAAAAGGTACAGTACAGTTGCATTGCATTTTTTTTTTTTTGATCATTTTTTTTCTTGCCATACATTCAGTTTCCAATAAAGAAAAGCAGAAGCAATACTTAAAAATACTGATGCTTTAGTCCTTTTGGTGGGTGTTTACTTTGAAAGGGGATCCAACTTATGGTCTCATAATAATATAACATTTTCAACACTAGATGGCGAAAGTATGCCATGAAATTGGAATGTGCTTCTATGTAATTTACAATGTGCAGAAAGTCAAACAGATTTCTCAATTATTAAGCATTTACAATTTTAGAAATAAATAAAAATCAACAAAATAAATACACTGATAAACCGATATAAGAATAAATAGCGATAATATAAGAATGACATGAACACGTACAGATTGAAATCAAGCAAAACCATACAAAATAATTAAGTGCAAGAGGGGTAAAAATCTCACCAAGATAAACATATCAAGTGAATGCAGAAACAGTAAAAGCATTACAAATCTGGCTGGTAATTTTCTCAGTGCAGTGTATTTACCGGGAAATGCCAAACACATTTCCAAAAGCCTCGTCTTATACATGCATCCAAACCAGCACTCTTCAGTAAAATAGAGCTATCTAGTGCCATTATCCCAAGTCAAAGAAACCTCTTGGTAGCTCTACAGCTTAAACATGGATGCCCTTAATAGCCTGTTTGATATTATCCAAGAGGGCCTTGCACTCCGGAGAGTATTCATGCTCCGAGTTGTTGTACATATCAGTTAATGTGTTCACATAGGCTTCAAAATTATGCTCACTGATGGGTCCCTGCAACAAAAACATGTTTGACTATTAGTGAAAACAGCACAGCAGAAATGACAATTTATAGAAAATGAGATTTCGTCCAGGACAGGTTAGATATAATGAGTTGTAGTGGAGTCTGTGGTCAAGGCTTACTGTACCATTTGAGGCAGCTGAATGTCTGTTAGACTGTTAATGAGAGCTTGGCTTAGGCGGGCAAGTTCTTTCAGGAGGCTGTCGTTGTGCTGTTCGATCATCTTGTTCTCCTCTTCAATTGTCTTCAGGTTACATTCCATAGACGAGATCTGCTTTCGGGTACAAAACAAAAAAAACAAACAAAAAAAAGGCTTCGTCAAATTAAGCCTTCGAAGGGCTCGAGCTGCTCTCCTTAAAATAAACTTGTGAGAGTAAATATTTACCTGGGTTTGGAGTTGCATCATGTCTGCTTCGATTTTCATGTTGGATTCATTCAGTTCCTTAATTTCATGATCCAAATGTTGAATGTCCTCTTTGTTTTCAACACCTGAGTTAACGGGAATTCAATTTAACCTATTTAAACTAAAAATATTGGTATTTTGCATGGAATTGTAAATGTAGCTACAAAATCCTTGAGCAGTTTAATACATTAATAATACGGAGATATATATCTTACCGCTACTGGCTTTCACTTTTATAGTCATCATCTCTTCTTCTGAGTGCTTTTTCTTTATGCTCTGTGCATTCAGTGGACAACCCGACAAGCTAGTTCAGCAGGTCATAAATCACAGTTTTAGTTGTTGAAGTGTCACACAACTTAAGCATCAACACAGTAAGAACGCAACATGTTGTCCAGCAGTATTGTTTAAAATGGAGGACAGACGACCTCACCTTCTGTGAGTGGCAAACACATTATTGGCATGTCCGAGGCCATTGCAGCCAGGCAAAGGACAATGGGGTAGCTCCTGTTTATTGGCCTTCCAAGCAAAGGGCAGCCCATTGACGGACGACTCCTTCTGTCTTTTGGCAGCAAGTGGACAACTGCCTGCACTGCGGTGGGATGTGTATTTTCCAGATATATGGCCTTGTCCATCACATCCAATTACGGGACACCTAGCAGAAAGACAAGCAAAGACTCATACGTGTTAGAAATCCATACGCTGCTGATTCACACTGGGGAAATGTGACAATCATTTAATTACATTTCTACAAACCAAATAAATATATTTTACTGCAAAAACAAAGAAAAAGAGCCGCAAACTGCACAAAATGTTAAAATATATTGAAACGACATCATCCTCTGAGATTATTAAACAAACAAACAAAAAAAATCTCTCTTTCAATAACCAGACCGGAAGATATGTTTACCATTAAGTTGATTAATCCAGCCAAATGCTGATTAAAAATAAAGTCGCCAAAACTAGAAATGAACTCAAATGATCGCATTAACCGTAAGTTCCTAATCCCCTGAAACTTGAGTTCGAGCGAATGTTTTGTTCGGCGCATACATTTCGAGGTGACTGATATTTGTGCTTGAAAAGCTGAATATCACTAAGAGTTTGTCAGTTGCATTTTCAGCCCTTTTTTCTGCAGGTCAGTAATGGAGTGACATGAATTACGGATAATTGTCATGTATCCCCTTGTGCGAAAGAATGTAATTTGGAGGTGGCTCACCCTTTCCCTTATTGATAAAGGTGAAAGGTCACCTGAGATGATACAAATGGCACACATGCTGTGGAGTGCTGCTGCAAAAAGCCTGTTTCAGCATTTTGTTACTGTTTCAGCGCAGCAGCACTTAGAGGACAAAACAACACCAGTCCCATTACTTACATCTACCACAGGTAGGTAGTTTGATGCAAGGCACTGGGACAATGGAGCTATGCCATATGGCCCACTATTTACAATAATCTAGGCACATTTGCTACCCTCCCCCTGTGTCTCCCTCTCTCTAAATGTGTATGAGATCTATTCCAGTCTAATTCCTAAGCTCGTGCCCTTACATTAGTAATTAAAAAGCAAAAAAAAAAAAAAAAAATCCGTGTCCAGATGTAGAAGTAAACAAACATATATCTGACTTTGGATTTAGACTGCAAATCAATTACATTAGTTTTTTTCCTAATAACACTTTCACAGACAACGATTACACTGCAAATGAGTGGAGTGGCACCAGATTGGGCAATTCCCCATTTTCTTAGTATACTATAATTATGAAGAAAGCACTCAGTGAACAGTGATAAGCAAGATATTCCATTCAGAAAATAGGAAAACACAAAAAGCCTGAAAAAAAAAAATCCCACAAAACATGCTGCTAATCCTTAGAAAATAATTCACTAATGTTACGTCAGGAGAAGTATTATTTTCTTTGTTTAACTTAATGGCCTCCAGGTATAAAGCCCCGGGCACAAAAGCATGACACATTTTCACTCTTGTTTCATTTTAGAAACAAAAACAGACAGAATAGGATGAGGAAAAAAAAAAAATCTCTTACTTAAGCTCTTGCTCATCTTTGTCATCCTTGTTTGGTGTGAGCTTCAAACCTCCCTTTCTGGCACGTGGACATCCTGACAAGCTACAAATGATTGGAGACAGTATGGGTTAACATGAAGGAAATCTTTCGGCATCTATGAGGATTGTGGCGCTTGAGAAAATCTACAGTCAATGTACAAACAGGAATAAAATAAAGATTAAAAGTTTTCCGTCAGACTGTTATTAAAAAGCCCTGTTAACTTGATTTTAAAGTAATAAATTCATTATCTACTTAATTTTAATTTGTTTGTACAATGTCCGTTTTCGGTTGCACATTTGATCAATTGCAAACAAGTTAATAGGTAGAAACTTTATTCTAGAAGTTGTGCTAGCATGTCGTAAACAGATCCTTTGCTGCAAAGTTGTACTAGAACTGCAGACATATATAATTTGTATATTAAAATGATGAATAAAAAGGATGCCAACAAAATCAATAAAAACAAGAACTCAACAAATTCAGCATGTTTGCAGAATTAAGTGAGACTTTCACCATCTGTCTGAATGTCATGCATCTGAAAAATGTATTTCATGCTCAGTTGCAGTGATTTTTCTCTGCTACCTCCTGTGTGAAGCATAGTTCCCAGTCACATGTCCAGATCCATCACAACCAGGTGTTGGGCACCTGCAGGTTGAGAGACACAGAGACCAGGTGTTTTTTACAGCAAAAAGACTGTGAGCAGAGCAGTGGATTCATGCTAATATGTGGAAAAGTAGCACAAATTGCAAAAAAAAAAACAACTTGATGTGGCGAACAGAGAAATTGTGCATAATGTGTAGTAGAAAGGAACGAATGCCCTAAGCTGAGGCCTAGTTTAATGTGAAAATCCTTTAGCAGCAATAACAGTTTTCAAAACACATACTTTAGTTCCTGAGAGTTGGCTGCCATCAGTGATTTGAGTGTTTTGTCAGCCAGGGGACATCCAGACACACTAGAGAGGATAAAGAGCTAACAGTCATTTTAATGCACCCTTTGATCACAGCTGAATTAAATAATCTTAATACAATGTCTCAATGCATATTTATACAAAATTATTTAAAAAAAAAACACACACAATACCACTTCCCCCTCATGAGAAAGCTTTTACCTGTCACCCATGTGAAAGAAATGACTGAATCTAACTGTACAAGCTATGTGACAAGTTTTCAACCGTAATAATTAACACAATTAAACAATCAGCACTGTTTCCCTTGTCTATATATCTGCTGCCTGGTGCTAATGGCTGTGTAAATAATGACAGTACCTGCGATGTGATGCATAATTTCCCGTCACATGGCCACTGCCGTCACAGCCGGGAGTGGGACAGCTGCAGGGGAACACGAAAAACATTTCATACACAGATTACTCCACTTCCAACTGACTTTGCCAAGCTTGAATCGAATCTTTCTTTTAGACTTGAGAACCTTTTTAAGGGCAATAATGCGAAGAAAAAGAAAAAAATAAGAGTTAGTACAGCGGGAAGTTTAGTAGAAATTCACTGTTTGAATGCTCAACATTCAGTTTGATATTATCTCTGAATGTCACTGAGGGAATCGGAGGGGGTGCTGTGACTGAGGGAACTAGTGGATCCTACTTTTCTCATGGCGTGATTCTCAAGAGGAAACCCAACAGAGCATGCACTCTAACTACAAGAGTCAAGAGTTGTAAGCTTGTACAGGACATATAGGGAGGAAACTCACTTTCATATTTCTTCTCCACATGAACCTGCAGACATACCAGTTACAATCATACGTAACACAGCGAGTTTCATTTGTCCGTTTTGACTCACTTCTACCAAACTGTCCTAGCAAAACAAAGGTTTGGAGGCACTTTATTCTAAGTACTGACCATCTGCCACTAAAAGGGAAGCTCCCATTATGCACAGCTGACTGAAGATGCCTGGAGATGTTCAACTCTTTAGGAACGTACCTCAAAAGCTCTTTCTTTGAATCTCGCAATAGCAGCTTGGTTTTCGAGCTCATCATGCTGCCATCTCCTTGATAGTGCTGCTCGTCCAAAGAGACCTGATCATAATCCTCCTGCGGAAGAAGAAAAGATAAAAGCGTGGTCTTAATTGTCCTGAATATCAGACCTGAACTCCGTCTGCAATGGCCTAAAAGTGAATAATTAATGAAAAGCCCTGTGTAATAGTAAAAGTCAAGGCCCCGGGGTTGGTGTGCAAGGCAAAGATATTATGCTTAAGGATTCTGTTACTGTAGAGAACCGTACATTCATTAAAAGTCATATTTTCCATATGTTGTTTATGATGAGTATATATATATATATATATATATATATATATATATATATATATATCTTTGATGTTTGGATTTCCTCTTTGCCCCAATGACATAAAAGCAGTTCAAATGTGATAACTCCTGATATAAACTACAAAAGAGTAGCACCTGTGTAACCAAGAAAACATGTAAAGCCCAGATTAAATCAGGCCCCTGGGTAAACACTGATACATGGAGACTAGACTAACACCACGTTCCTGAGTGTAAATGTGTTTGACATATCACAGATCTGAAGCTTTTCCAGAATTTGCTGTAAATGTTCTAATTGGGTGCAAACAACATTCGAGATATCTGAATTGTGACCCTGGATATTTTTAGACTTTTGTCTCCCACAAAATAAATCCATAAAGAGATGTTAACGTTATTCTCTGACTTCTTTCCTAATGTCTTTATTTTGTTATCAACGCTCTGTAGCTCTGGAATTTGACGCTGAACTTCCTTTTCACAATCTTACATTTGCATTTGATTATTTTCTTAATGTTTTACAAAGTTTTTCTACCTCTTTGTCCTGTAAAACATGTGCTTTGCTGAAGTTGACAGGGATGGCGCTCTCCCAGCTGTCTCTCTCACAAAGTGGCTGGTAGAAGGCGGGGCTGATGAGAACGCTCCCACCTTTGGCCACAGTGGACTCAGGAGGAGACAGCAAGTCTTCTGAAGGTGTCTTTGTCTGAGCTTTTACATTTTCTTTGCATTTCTTCATGCTTAAGTCCAGGGTTCCATTTTCATCCACTTCTATAAGCATGTCCTAAAGGAAAATAATATCATTGCAAAAATGAATAAAAATAGAAACTATTTTCTAATTACACTAAAATGATTGTTAATGAAACAATGAAATATCTCATTAATATGAGAGAGATATGGAAAACTGAAAAATGAATCGAAATGCGAAGCAAACAAACAATGTGTTTAAATAAAACTTACGGTGGTTATCTCACACTAGACAAAGTACCAAACTAAGGCAGCATTAATTCTGCTGAACACAAAAAAATAATCACTGGTGTGTAGTTTTTTTTTTTTAGTGACAGCTGTGTCATCTGTTTTCTAGGACACACAACCAAGATGGCAGCTGGGGTGGGGTGGGGTGGGGTGGGGTGGGGAAGTGTGCGTGCGGTTGGTGGGGGCTACTGGTTGGTTTTAGGTCATCGTTATAATAGCAAAAATTGAAAAGCTTAATGTGGCATAAGTTTCCCCACTGACAGATGTGTTTGTCGTTTTTGCACTGAAATGCAATAGCATGATGACTTATGGCAGTTTTGTGGTATTAAAAGTTTTACGTCATTAAATACTAAAATCCTTTGCCCTGAATGGAACTAATTATTTAGCGCATATGTTTCATTAAAGCCTATACATCATTATTATTTTTTTTTTTTTTTTGGTAACAAAGGAGAAGCCTTTCAAATTAATTAAAGGGGATAATTTTCACGAACATTGGTTGTGGCTGTCCACTTTAATTATCAAGCTATTGGATGATATGTGTACCAAATTAAAATAACACCAGGGTAAAACTAAAGGATGCGCAAGACTTTACAGATTCGATTTTTTTTTTTTTTTTTGTGATTTTGTTTAGGTTTAAATTTTTTTAGGCTCTTATTGCTTAATGAATTATACCATTTTCAGCCACGAATACTGTTAAAGAAGTAAAATCAGCTTGTTTTCGCTTTAAAAGTGTGTGTGTGTGTGTGTGATATTTCAACGTGTAACATACATATGCAGATAAGTTAAGGCATCCAACCACATATAACACTCTAAATATGGCCCCTTTTTTCCGACTTGAAAGCTGTTCTTTATTTTGTTCGTTTCTCCAAGACAACTAAGCTGTAAATGAGAACAGATGATTAACTTGCTAACACTGTTTTATTCATTCAGTGGGCTGGTACCTGGTACAGGGCCACGTTCTCAGCTCAACAAGCTGGGAGACAAGGATCTGTGCTGTGTAGGTGTGGAAACCTTGAATCATCTACAGTACAGTGAGCACGTATGTAACCCACAGAATGTGATCAATATTAATCATGAAGTGAGTTTGAAAAAAGTTGAACACAATGCCGGGTTGGAAATAAAGACGGCAGAATTTTGGATCCGAGGAGTTTGGATCTTGTGTGAATTAAACTTTTCAGATGTTAACTCCTTTAGCTGATTGGCTTAATCCGTTAAAATGCTTTTAAAGACTATCTGGTGTAGACACACAGCCTATGCTGGATCATATAACTAAGCAAAATATCCTCTGCCATCTGCAGCGGGCAAGATGCATTTTCAGACAACAGTTCAGGATTTTTACATGCCAGCTGATGTCAAAACTAAATACAATACCACATGTTTCACAAAAACATAGACGAGCAGTTGTAACTGGGGAAGAAGGCTAATTGTACTTCTTCTTTTGATGTAAGGACACAAATTTTCATTTGTTTACATTAAAGCTTTATGGAGTGGACACCTCCTTGTTTTTCTGCCACCACAGAGCCAATCTCCCTTTGCCAAAATCTGCCTTTTGATGTCTTCTCTTTTTATACACAAATCAGAGTTCCTTTAAAATGACCACATTAAATACCTTTTCAAGTGGTCTAATTTGATTACCTTTGTGGAGGTTGCCAAGGGCCGGCCAGCAACAGCCTCCATGTTCTTCCGGTAGCGAGTTGAGAGGTTAAGGATGGCGGCGGTCGCTGCCGCGCCTTGGAGACTGTCTTCTTTTTTGAATTGACTCGGTGGGCTGTGCTGACCAGAGGTGGGCAGGCGGCCACCTGGTGCACTAAGGAAGCCAGGATACTGCTGAGGTGCTAAAAGATTGAATTAAAATTTTTAGTTTAAAGTTTAGTTACTGAGACAGATGAAAAAAGCAGATTGTGAGTTAAATTTAGTCGCTGTCAGCACCAACCACTGATAAATGAAGGTAAACATTATTCATACATCCATCCATAAAACACAAAGGCGTTTGCCACATTTAGCGAGATTCCGACATCGTATCATACAAGTGTCTTCATTTTTCTGCTTAAATATAATATATGAAACTCACAATCAGGGAAATGTGAAATTTCCTGGTCCTGGTTGGTCCCTATCAGAGGCTGCTTCCCGAAGACCTGCGCATCAAAGCTGGCGTAATCAAAGCGGATTCTGCTGTACTTGTCCATGTCTTTTGTGAGGCTCGTTTGTAAAGCTGTTACCGGATGAGAGAGCCTGTAGTTCAGCTGGTTCATCTCAAACTTCTTTAACAAGCCAATGGCTCTACAGGGAGACAAATAGATAAATATATAAATATACATAAATATATATATATTACTGTGTTAAACCTGTGAAATAAGATGCCTGACAAGTGCATTTTAAGCAGTTAAGTATAGACATTGTTCTAAACCATTCAGGGATGCCAGTGCTTTTGTACACATAGAGTCTGGGATCTGATGTGTGTTGTAGATCCACGGCCAGGTTGCCAGACTAATTAATATAGTAGGAGTGGGCATCCTGCCCATGATATATCCACAGGGAACAAAGAGTTCTGCTCTTTTATCATCTCTAATAGAGAGGAACTCACAGGACCAGAAAGCTTTGCTTGTTTCTGCTTGGAAAGCTCCAAATAGACGGCTTCCTGTTGGGACCAGCGAATAAAAATATCCCACACTCTCCTCCGCAATAAAAGTTATTATCACTTTTTTGCATAACCTCAGTCAGGCTTTCACAACTTTCAGTCCACCACAGAGCTGAATGTGATTTCTGGGTGCTAGTTGTAATTATTTTCCTGCACACGTGACCACATTGAGAGCAGTGCAAATCCCTAATGTTATCTGGCATTATACCTCGGTGAGCGGTCAGGTGTTTGTCTGGATTTCAGACCGTCGTCCTGAGGTTTGGAGACTTTCACCGCCGCAGCGATGGGGCAGCCTGAGAGACTGGTTGGGGAGGAAATCAAACACATTAGCCCAACACTGTAACTCATCTATGAACAGGGTACAGATTTTCTAATGGCTTTCTCCCGCCGATGTACCTCCGGTGGGTGCTACGGTTGCTGTTGACATGGCCTCTTCCTGTGCACCCAGGTGTAGGGCACTTGAGGACGTTCTCATGCATGGCCAGGACTGGAGGGGATGAGGACACAGAGAGCAGATACTGTAAACATGTCCATGTGAGACAGCAGCAAGCAGAAAGACTGTTAGGTGGCATATACATCCATATAATGAGCATTGTGGAAATAAAACATCCTGAGATTATAGATTAAATGATGACTGTTTGTTACATTGGAGCCAGCAGAGGGGAGATCCTACAGAGACCGTGTGAGCAGGAAAAAAAGCAAAAGGCTTTCTTACTGTGAGGAATGCTGTAATGTGGATGAAATGTAAATAGCTTAGTGCAAAGAGGAGCGTAACAAGACAGCTGATTATATTCTTCAAAACAAACGCGTCGTTAAAGGTCCGCTCTGTATCCTTAGAAACTTCTTTTCTGTCCATATTCTCCAATTAGTTTGTTGGAGTTGTCTATTTATTTTTGAATACTGCGTTAGCCATGGCCCTTTGATTTGCAAACACTGCCTCCAGTCTAAGAGCATGCGCTTTTTTGAAAAAGTTAATTACTTTTTCTGTTCCTTTTGTAACATTACTGTTTAATGTTGAACGTTGAGTTATATTGAAATGACTTAACAATCGCCAGTGTGGGGGGGCTGGTGGTGGAAAGGATTCAAAAGTCACACATTAGGAAAAAGGAAAAAAAGGGGGGAAAAAAATCCTTTAAGTTTATTTGAAAAGTTTCATGCACATTTTTGAATTGAACTACATGTGTAAGCAGCTCTTTCTTGTGTTTGGACGCTAAGAGGATTTCAATTACTGTGGTTGATTGCAAATCCCAAAACTGGAAGTTGCAGTATGCATTACCCATTTTTTGCTCGATGCATACACGTAACTGCTCGTGCCACTTACTCTCAGGAGGAACTCGGACTTTATGAGGACAGCCGGACAAACTCCTGTGATGCGGATACAGGCCGGTCACGTGACCAGTGCCATCGCAGCCAGGAGTTGGACACTTCACGTCCTTTTTATCTGTCCTCGGAGAATCTGTAGACCCAATAAAAAGAGGTTTTGCAATAAATCTACAACCACTGTACTGCTCCTTAAACATAAGGTGCCCTGTCTGTCTTCATTTGCAGAAAAAGGACTTGTACTATTCACATAATGTACATAGACAGTAGGTGAACAGATTAAAATAGCATGCAAACAGAGACACTTTTTTAACAAAAATGCATCTATTAATCTGTCATTTTAGTTAAGGCTGCAGTTCAACACAGAGCATTCACTTCTTAATGCCCCTCCATCCAAAGATTACATCTAGGATTACACATTTAGCCACAGTCATTTGAAGAATTAGAGGGAAACATGAGAGGTATTTTAGGAGGATTTAAGACTTATGGTCATGGTTAAATATCCAGTTGATTCCTATCAAAATCCAATATTCTGAGTAGTAGCAATTTCATCGGAATTTTTTTTTTGTTCTTCTTTATTTTAGTTTGTTTATTTATTACTTCACTTGTTGCCAACTGTTTTTTTGTACGTAAGAGGATTTCCTCCCTCTGATTCCCCCTCTTGGGTTGGCTTCTTTTATTGCTTTTAATGTTTTTTGAGCATCTGAATTATCTGATTTATTCTAGATGAAGGTATATTTGTGAAAATGACTTGTTCCCGTACTGATCGCTTTTCATCTTCAGTTTACATTGGTTGCTTTTTTTCCCCTTGACAAGTACCTTTTCCTCCATGATAGTTGGTTCTGCTGTCAATTTCCATCATCCTGTGGTGCCTCCTCTCATTGGACATCTGCTCCATGAGGAATCGGTCCATCTCCCTGTAGGCATGGTGCAGGACCTGTCTTTGCTCTGTCTGCAGAGCTATAGCCTGCTCCAGAAGGCTCAGGTTCACCCTCCCTCGGCTCATGTCAAGGCCCCTCTCATGAAGGCCTAATGCCCAGCCATCTAACCGAGGGGGCCTCTCCACCTCTGTCTCCCCCTCACTGTCCTCCTCTGGGGGGAGCGCCCTGTATCGTAAAGCCTCAGCCTGAAAAATACTCGCCCTACTGAGAAGACCACCTAGTTCTGGCTCTTCTTTAACGAGACTGTTCCTGCCTGAAAGGTCGGCAGAGACCACGGAGGGGCTGCAGCCTAAGCCGTTCACCTTGACAGAAAGAGAAAGAGGCTCCCACTCAGCTTCCCTCATGTGTCCGTATGGACTTTGTGGCGACGATGTGCCACTCATTCTGTCTTGACTTTGGTCTTTTTCTTCTTCATTATTAAGAAGCTCCTCATCATCTTCATCTAGTAGGGGTTCAGATGTGTCCGGCTCACACTGTGGGGAGCCATCAGATGTAACTTCTGACCATCCGAGAGAATCACTGGACTTCGCTGCTGTATCATGGCAGCCATTTATGTTGGAAACTGCAATCATCATATTTAGGTTTCCATCTAAAACAAAAAGAAAAAACGTATTATTCTCCGTGTAAAGTGTTTTTAAGACCAGCCATATTGTGACCCCTCGGTCTCTTGCAGAATAAGAACTGCATGTCACCGGTAATCTTCTCCAAATCCTTTTAAGGTTTTAGGTTTTGTGTTACTTTCTATGAATAATATCTTGAGAAAAACATGTTTTTGTTACCATCCACAGGATTTATAAGACATGTTGAAATAGAAATAAGATTTCCTACCAATTTTGTCGAGTATATTTTAGATTACATATATGACCCTTCTTTCTGATGGTTAAACATGAAATCTGAGGATGAAGAACACAATTATTTTATTCTACCTCTGTGTTTCCAACTAGAGAAGCAACCAGAAAAAGATTTAGGACACGATTATAGAGGGATTTACAGTGCGTTGGACAGTGAACATCAGTTTTTTTAATTAGTTGTGTGTATTTTTAAATGCAAGCTAAGCAGCAACACGTTGTCATCTGCAAAAATCGGTTTTTAAAACACGTAGTTGTTGTTTGTAGTGATAAGAACAAGTTAATGGAAGAGAATTCCTAAAAAAAAAAAACAGATGGAGTAAACAAAACCAAAAAAAAACACGAAAGAGGAAAATGTCTGCGAGCTGCTGCTGTCTACGTGGCAGAATGTGGTTTTTGGAGAAGCCGGCCACACACCTCAATGTAAATTATGACAATAATTTGTATTAGATAAAAGCAAACTAAAACCGATGCACAGCAGTCAACAGTTACCATGTACTGTAAGTGAGCGATTTACTTAGTAAGCATGAGATAAAATAGCTGAGAATAATTTTCATTTTTAATTTACATATTTCATTCAAAGTGTTCAAGTCAGCCACGTTAACCACACCTATTATTTCAGTGTAAAACACTGAACCAGAAAAGGATTTAATATAAAATGATTTATTATAAAGAAAAACATTTTGCATAGCACATTCAATATGACAATGATGTTTCTCCCAAACTGAACCAATTTGGCTTTTTTTAAACAGTTGTGGTTGTGATAACTTATATGTTCCATTTTACCAATAACCACGATTTAGAGTATTTCCTGAGAATGAAGTGTTTCCTCATAATTTGTACACTTATTTGGTGTAATCTTCAGCTTATTTTGCAGAGTGCTCTCAGTTTGTAATTTGCATCGACCTCTGACCCACCATCTTTTAGAAGACATTCAGAAAATCTGATCACATGTATAGAAAGCCACAAGACTGTGTGTAGCCTCGGGCACTGAGCCTCTGATCAGCACAGGAGACAAAGAGGGTTAGGGTTATCCCTCAAAATGCATCTGAAACACTTTATTAACGCCACTGA